>NC_052489.1:30370335-30381608 GCF_009730915.1 Dioscorea cayenensis subsp. rotundata | reverse complement strand
TTATACTAGTCCTTGATAACCAACTCCTTTCTTTTCTTCGGTGCCTTAACTCCGTTTCTAGCACTGTCAATGGAATCTAGACTGAATTATAAATGCATGAAAAGTAAGGACTTGTTAGGAATATACAAACTTGAAGGGATATTGTGTGGATAAGCAAAGTATGGAGGGGATTATATGTTACTTCTGGTATATTTTTATTGAATTAATTGTTTGTTTTGATAGAGACAGCTTGGGTTAAATCTGGGGACAGTTTCAACCTTATAACATACATAATTTAAGATAATAAAAATATATAAAACAATAATATGTTTTGTTAGATTTCCTATATATTTAGCAAGTTGCGAAAGATATAAGGGCCTTTCAAGAATTAGTTAATATAAAAGATGAAAAATTAAATAAAATTAAATAAAGCATACTTCAAGTTCGAACATCATATTTTATGTATTATTCATTCCTCCTTTAATTTCTTTTTCTCTTTTGCTACCTACTTCATCTAGTGAGCTCTTTTTATTTGTGAGGCCATGTTCAAGTTGGTGGGTCATTTTCTCAATATATATATATATATATATATGAGTTGTGACAGTTATCTCAATCTTAAAAATGAATTCCCTTGTCATTAGTATGCCTCGTGATTTGTATTTTTTAAATACTTATTTAAAAATGATATATTTTTTGATGTAAAAATAAATCAATGGTGAACGGAAGAAGATTGTCATTGATTTAATATCAGTATATAAATAATCTATACTCATGATTTTTCAATGCATTTTGATGATTTTTATTATTTATTATTAGTGTAATCGCCTTGTTTATTGGCGTGATTTGGCTGGGCAAAGTGACGTGGCCAGTAAGATAATGAGCGTAATTGATGATGTGGTAAGCGTTGTGGCGTGGTAAGGAGACTTGGGTCTGGCAATGACTTGTCTTGAAGATCTTGGTGGATCTCATTTTTAGTAAGCTACTAACGTGGAGAATTATCTTGAGAGTATTTGAAGACGAGATCGTATCGAGGCCAGTATTGAAGGCTAAATATGGTGGAGGCAATTAAAGAAAGATCATGTCAGTGGTGTGAATGAAGGCTAATTGAAGATATGATTGGAAGAATCGCTTGATGAAGATTGATTGAAGTCTATTGAGAGAAGCGAGATTTGAGGACCAAAGCTTGGGGTGAATTGAAAAATCGAGTTTGGAAAAATCTTTCGAAGACCAAATTTAGGTGGATTGAAGACTAAGTTTGGCGAGTTTACGTGAAAGCACTGAGGGCGTGCAGCCCCTTGCGAGGGCTGCGTGATGAGGCGAGGGAGGTAGGCTAGTTGCCGTGATCGGGATCGGGAGATTTTGGGCTGCGTCGACTCGGACTAAGCATGGCCAGGGAGGTTTATGGGTCTTGAGATTCGTCGCAGCGTGAGCAGAAGCTCGATCGAGTCGGTGATCGAGGCAGTATGCGACTTATATTCTGAGGAATTACGTGACTAATTCGAGAAGGTTTTTAAATTAGTAGCCAGCGGAGATTCTAAAGAGATTTGTCTTTATATTTGGGACGTTGAGGCGTTTATATAAAAATTTCACTTCTGACTCGTAGATTGTAGGGTGTGACTCTTGGGTGACTCTTGGAGGGAAAGTGTGTGAGCGTCGGGACAATCTCAGGAGGGTAGTGATCTTTTGTTGTTGAGGTGTGAGTTGCAGTGTTTGTCTTCGTATTTTCTCTTTTAGTGGATTGTTTATCTCAGGGGCTTGACATGGGGCATAAGCGAGTGGCACACTGAGGTTACCAGATGTCGTGTGTCTGCTTTCTTTGTTGGTTTGTGTGAGATTCTATGAGTCTTGAGTGTTCCTTTCAGCATGACAGCCTAGCGGAACTAACATTTATTATTTCTTCTATTTTATTTTATTTTTATTTTTATTTTTTTCAATGATAGAGGGATTTCGATAAATACGGTTGTCTTTTTCACATCATTCATTAATTTTCTTAGTTATCACACACACTCAAATATATCAATTATATTAATATTTCTTAGTTATTAATTTTTGGTTGATATTTCTCTAAATACAAGGACAAAAATGAAGTCATTTTAATTGCTATTGATTGTGGAAAAAAAAACAATGATACATGGAACACATGATACAATATTATTATATTATTATTATTTAAAGAATTATTTTTTTGGTGCAAGACAAAACACAATAAAACTCGTGTGTATTATTATTATCAATTATTAGAAAAGACAAAATCGTCTTTTTTTTAAATAAATATATAAGTAAAACATGTGACTGATATCTGAAAGCAGATCTACTTTCATAGTAAAATTTTTTTTATACTTTTGGTTGAATTTGATTGATGAGTTACAGCTTATATTTGGGTTATTTCTTTTTAATTAATGATATGTATTTATAAATATTATTTTTTATTAAAAAAATTAATTACTATATATATATATATATTTTTTATAATGGAATCACATGTTGATATGACTGCTGGGTGTTTGGTTGGAGAATGTTAATTTTATATATGTGATGTATTAATTGCTTTATTTTAAAATAAAATTAAAAACGTGAATGTTGTGCGTGGGTAATTATTTACAGATCCATCTGGTTTCTTTTGACCACCACCGCCCAGCACAGTGATGGATAGTGAATGGGTAGGTGCAAATGTAAGTCCCTGGGTTATAGAACTGTAATAATATTATAACTTGGTTCAAGAACTTTTAGCGTAATATTTAAATATATATGTCCGGTAAGTCTTTATGGGAGTTGTAGTTCTTCTCTTTAGAGTTACATATTATGAAAAACTTATTAATTCGGTATGATTCATGTTAATTTTTTGAGGTTTCACATGATGTTAACAAACTTTTATTTTCTCATATAACATCTGATAAGTTAATAAATCTCTAAAAAATCAATAAATCATCGTAACTAGTGCACTATTTTAGTTATATGTTCTTTAATAAACTTTTAAGTATAGATGCTTATCATCTATTGTTTAAAAAAAAAAAATTGTCTCTTTCTTTTACAAGTCTCTTGCCTCTAGAAGGAGATTCAAATATATTTAATAAAAAATAAATAATTATCAAGGATAATTTTCGTTCTAAATTTTTACCATTGGATCTACACTTTGGATTAGTGAAGATATTGAAAACATGTATATGAGTGCGTTTTCTTTCTGTTTTGATTACTTAAATGCAAATATAAATTTTTTTACCTATCACTATTCTTTTTGTATTTATAATATATTATTGATCGATACTTCCTCCCATTAGAGTCAAAGTTATTAAAATTAACAAGAGTTAAGTAATACTAGCTCTCTTTAACTGTTTTTGAATTTCATAAAAGATTTTTCAAATTTATCATATCGATAAAAGATTTCGACTTTAAACATTTTATTTTTAAATCCAAATTCAGATGAAATAATATAATGGTTGCATTGGCAAAAGAGGTGAGCACCTCCGGCCCGGGGAGAGGAGCTATTAGCTGCCCAAAGGAGCCAAGTTCATGGACTGTCTATGCTAACAAGTTTCCTTCAAGACCAGATAGAGTGAGCTTGTCATTTGCCAACACACTTGTGCTTGGGCAAAATAAGGTGAGTTCATTTCTTATAGCAAGCAAATATTAAGCAAGATGCATCAGTATGGACTGAGATAATCACTCTAGTATCATTGAATATAAAAATAGTTTTAATAATTAAAAATAACATAATAAAAATCGAGTAGTTAAAAAATACCAAAAACAGTGGCGGAAAAAAAAAGTAAAGAAGAGAATGACTAATTGAAAAGGTTCGAAATTACTTTCAAAATACATGTATATATGAATAAAGATCATTTGAGGACGTCCACAAAGACGCCTCCAGATTTGAAAAAAGAAGAGTGAGAGTAATGATAAAATTAATTCATGAACAGTACTCGATTATGGAACCCGGATTATTAGGATTGTTCTGATGTCACCTTGTTCTTATTAAAGGTTTTTGAATTTACAACTATAAATTTATTAGAAATATGTTTGGACAGCTAAGATTGATTTAGTTATTATACTGAATTGATTGAATGGTTGAGATTAAAATATTATGTAGTCATTTTTTCATTGTGTAACTGTTTATAAATAATGTTTATTAAACAGTGCAAATTATTGGATTGAAATCCGACGGTCTTGATTAATTCTGGTAGATCCTCTACATAATTTTACATATATTAGAACCAATATGAAAATGTGTGATTTTAATAATTTTATTGACTAAATGAAATTTTCAAATGCCAGATGGCAAGATTCTCAGTTTTTTTTTATGAACAAAAAATGTTCTCAATTATTACTTCTATTTTTTATGGTTAAAAACTGAAACACGTTTTTTACATGCTTTGTTGATTTGATATAATATTCTTGCATGGCTTCTATCAAGATTTAATTAGAGTTTAATCATAAATAATATATTAAAATTTAGGGAAAATTACTGTTCACCCTATCAGTAATTTTCAAAACTTCTCAAAAACCCCTCCTACTTTTTGCACCCGGACAAGCTTTCAGGTTAGTGTTTAACTTCCCTTTTACCTCCCTCAGTTCAGCTTAAATGGGTCATGTTGTGAAATCCCAGTTTTTAGGCTGAAAAATGGTGGGAAAGGAAAGCGCAGAAATCGCGTCGTGTTCGAGCCTTTTGAGAGGCTTTTCTAGCTTGGTTTAACGTTTAAATATTTTTCTACTAATATGTTTAATAATTATCATATCAGTGTAATACTTCACGTCTCTGGTTTAGCGTTGTCTTTACATGTATAACTATTCATGATTAGCGTGTAAATTCTCAAAGTCTCTACGTAAAGCGGTGATCTTTTCGTTGATCTGAATTCTTTGGCGGTGGCGACGTGGCGGTGGCGAGGTTATGGTATCCGTGCGTAAGAATTAATGGCTGGCATTAAAATTTATGCGCGATAACGTAATTTTCGAACACCCGTTAGTTCTCGTCGATCGATGTCGGCCGTTGTCGTTTAACTTTTTCTCGGATATGAAGAGTCGACGCTTGATGGAATTCACACCATAAATAACGGAAAAGAACCCTCCCATGGACATGACCACTCTAAATCAGTCCTCAGTCATCCTCCTCCTCCTCCTCCTCAGTCCTCCTCTTCCAGTGGACAACCACTCTATCTCGAAAGGATGTTTCAGTGAACCTTCTTCCTTATCTTGAGAATCGTTTAGCATGCAATCGCATGACAAGTTAAACTATCTTTTTCTGCCCTTAAGTCGAAATGCTCTCATGATTGCACGAATCGCGAGAGGATTCTTCGATTGGATGACAGGCGAGCGATTAAGCGAGCATTTCGACTTGGGTAGAAAAAGAAATTTTTCACGTATTTCGTGATTGCGGAGGATCTCTAGAGGAGGGAGATCGGGGAAACATCCTTTTAAAGACGAGGTTGATATTTATCGCTTGAGACTTTTACAGTTTACCATTTAAGAACATTACGTCGATTAGTACTGACTATTACGTTACGTGTTTAACTCTCGAGTATCTTCGTTTAAGATCCGACCGTGACACATTGATTAATAGTCGTTTTCATGAATGTGTGTTGTTTTAACCTTTTTAATGTTGTAGCGTTGTGCGAGGTTCGAGTTGATGCGCATGTTATCTGGCCATTTGTGAGCGTTCGAGATGTCTGAGACACTTGTTTTACGTTATCACGAGGGTCGAGTCGTGAGTGTCAGTCCGACGGGACGTTGTAAATGTTGTAAATGTTGTAAATCTTTTATAAATAAAAGCGAAACAAGCTTATTTGTTGTGAACTTACGAAATTTAAACATAGACCTAGTAAAAACAAACAATGTGGGAAAGCAAAAGAGCGTCGTTGTAAACGATAGAAAATACGTAAATATATTTAAGCAATGACAGCGGTGTTTAAGAAAAAACTTACTCTTTAAAAGCAATGACAACGGTGTAAACAATAGAAAAAAAGTTAAACACTACACAAGTTACTCTTTAAACAATGATGCAGCGGTGTTTAAGAAAATACGTAAAAGATGTTTTAAGCGAGTGACCCGGGGAGGTACCCATCTTGACTGTGATGTCGTTGAAAAGCGTTCGATTTAAACGATAACATATTATTTAAATGATATAGACTTTAGTTAAACAATTAACTAGTTATTTTAAACACTATATGTATACTGTTTAAACATAAAAAAGCTTGAGCGTTTACGAGGAGACTCATGTTGAGTTGAGAACTTTCGTTCGAATGATGACGATATGTCTTCCTCGCTGACGGTGACATATATTTCCCTTTTTGCCCTTGGGATGGAGGAAAAATACCGCCCAATCACATCACGTCTAGTCCCAACCTCTATCGTACTATGCTGTGCACTTTTTTTGTTTTGCCTTTTCATTGCTGTTTGTTCTTTACATCTTCTACTTCTTCTTCTTACGTCTTCTTTTTTGTTCTTCGTTTTATTTGGTTTTGTATCGATTTGGTTTTAGACCGATATATTATGGAGAGTTTTGTGGTATTGCTTAGATTGACGGGGAGGGAAGAGTGCTAATGTTCAGTGCTCGGACTTCTTGGGAGTTGGTGTTAGGCTGAGATATGTGATCGATGGGGTCTCGAAGTTTCTCTTGTCGAGGTTAAGTTACATCACACGAGATGGATATAAAAGCGGTTTTGACCCGATCAAAGCGATGTTGACTTCCGGCGGATGTGTCGCGTCCATTCCATCTTGAATGTCTTTGTAGTTGATATTGTCGTCGGGGCAGAGAAAAATGTGCCATTGCAGAATCCTAATGAAAATGAGGGTTTACTCGTTGTAAGTTCCTTTTCTTTTAATTATTCAGGTTGATGCAGGGATCGTTTATTGTTTAAATATGTCAAAATCATTTGGTTAACATATTATACTAGTCCTTTACGTTATTAGTTAATTGCTTAAGTATTTAATTTAACGTTTAACTATTGTCATTATCGCTTAAACATTATACTCTCAGCTTAACATATTGATCTTTTTCATTTTGAGTGAAGTGTTGGCGGGGAATTGATTCTGCGAGTGCTCCCATTCGTCCCAGCTGGTGACCACTGGCGGTGTGGGATGTCTTCCTTCCTCGTCGGATCGTTCACGAAGTGTTGTCGTTGGATATTGGACAGACGTTTTGGCGGTGTCGAACATTTTCGAGGATGTACTTCAAAATCATGCAGATCAAAAGGAATTTTTGACTTCAAATTCGTAAAAGCGAAAAACATCGAGTGTTGTGGAATGCTTGTTGGAGTGGTTGTCGTTAGGCGTCACTGTCATCGAAAAGAGTATAACAAAAAAATACTTTCGAATCAAGGCAATCAACCGTCGCTTTGCGGTGGTGGCATGGGTTGACGTCGCATCCAGCGTCAAAAAAATGGGTTAGCGCGAGTGATTGAAGCTCGAGGGCCGATCCCTTATGCTGAGGCCAGTCGACATTCGAGGAAGGGACGTGTTGCGGGAACATGGTGTCCACATACCATACTAGCGAGCTTGGTTGGGAAAAAAGCAGCGTGCAGGGTGGTCCTCGGCCAGCGGTGACATCTCCGGCTATGTCATGTTTGCTTTGGTATGTGGATAGGTGGGTGAGACAAATCCGGCGGCGTTGCGATCGTGGAAGAGCGGTGGTCGTTTTTAAGCGATGCGTTCTTTTCTTTCGGTAGCGTGTATTGTGGGATTCGAGAGGGCTTGCGGGGCGGCTAGCTGTTTCTCGATGGTACCCGCCTCCTTGGAAAATATCGAGGGTGCGCTCTTGGGTGCCCGGGGGAAAGATGGTAACAATGGTTTTTCCGCGTCGCCTTGGTATAGTCGACAGCGAGACCGATGCCAATTGGACTTGAGTTACGTATCTAAGTTAGGCGATGCCTTATCACGAGGGTGGAAATTATCGTGAGATAATTACCTTCGATGTCGAGACGAGTCCGAGGGCCTTGTGGCGCGATTGCGAGTCTTCCCTTCTTCGCCACATGCATCGTCTTACGACATTTGGAGGCCAATTTTATGAAAGCCGATGTCAGGACTTGGGGAAGGCGTTGAGGGAGGAGTCTTGATGTCATAGCTTCCAGCGTTGCAGTGGGCATCCACGGCTAAAGATTTCGATGATACTGAGTAGAATGAGCTGAGCCGCATCACTGAAGCTCATCGTTTTGGTTGATTAATACATCGGATATGGCACATTGGTCGAATTATCTGTTCGGAGGTGATCGTTGGGGTGAGATGTATTCAAGCGTCGTGGAATCGTTCGATGCTTGGATCGAGGAAGCTCGTCATTTCTGGGTGGCGAAAATGGTCGACTCCAGTAAGATGCTGCAGAATGTTGGTTTACGACTAACATTTAGTGTTACCCTTTAAACATTCTCGATCTTTGTTTCATTACACTTGTCGACTTTAAATATTAATCCTTTCGTTTTAAATAATTTACTGATAATGTTTAAACATGTTGTGAATTATTTAACCATCAGCTGTCTTTGTTTAACCTTATTTGCCGAGTTCGAGTTGATCGCATGTTATGTAGGCGTGAGACAAGCGACAAATGGGAGACCTACTTATGCCCGGACATACATTCGAAGTTAGAGATCGTTGTTGAGGGCGGTGAAATCTTCGTGTTGAGTCGTTGTGTCGATGATCGTTACGCAGTGATCAACCCGATCGCGGCAACTACGTGGATCTAGCCATCGCGAACTTGTTCATGTCGAAGGTGGCGAGTTTATGGTATCCCGCGCGAACATGCTTGCGCGGCTGACAATGCGAGCGAGACGCGGCGTACATCGATTTATTAAGCGGGTGCTCCAGAGTGGACAATTACAAGTGGCGTCGCAAGGCTATATTCCCCATACCCGGCATAGCGATGGCCCTGGGACCCGAGAAATCGTGAGCTTCGTTGACTGACCTTTGGACGAGAAGGCGACTGGCGGCCTGAGGGCGAAGAGGATCGAGTCGCATGGCGTTTGATGTCCGAGAGGTTACATTGAGCTGACGCCATGGATCAGTCTACAGTCGAGCGATCTTCTGATGGCTGTCGTCGAGCTAGGCGTTGTTAATAAGCCAAAGCGATGGCCAGCGAAACATTGTGTATTGATGAAGAACTTTACATATGTTAAACTCTTACTCTGCTGACCAGATTTGGATGACTGTTTAAGCGGAGGCATTGTTATTTTAATGACGGATACTGTGTAATTTTGGAAACATTTCAAAGGCGATGTTTAAGCGATGCATAGTATATTTGAAACAATGAGAGTGGAAATGTACACAGTTAGAAACGTAAAATTAAACAATGAAATAAAGCCCCGAATGGAGATTTAACACCTGCTACTGATTCAAAAGCAAACAAAATTTACGTGAGAATATCACTGAGTCGTACTCATGAACACGCAAAACAATGAATTGAGTTTGTCCAAAAGTACGTTCGAAAACTAAAATTGACATTCGAGGATACTCTGAGAACATGTTCTTGAAAACAAAATTTAACGTTTGTGGCAATTACACTTTGTCCGGAGTATAAGAATAAGTTTCAGCGGTAAATACTAAAGGATTACGCGCTAGTAAAATGTTTGGCATTAGAGACTTATGTTAAGCTTATTGTCCATGATTTAATACCTCTTTTCCATCGGCGATGATAAGCTCGTTTTCCTCGGTAACACTTGCTTGAGCGTACTTTCCATAATCACACGACATCCTTGGGATCTTCAAGCGGACTTTTCTTCCCGTTCAGGTCGACTCCGTAAAACAGGCGTTAAAAGCGCAGTGAGACAACCCTTAATGTACCATGTTGAGTGCTTCTTCCGGCGCATCTATCTTGCACTCGGGCGGTGCTTATGGAATATCCTCCTAAGCCCTTGTCACGTCGCTGCGCCCATCGTGTCGCCCATGCCATTTGGTAGATTATCGGCGTAATCAGCGTCGATTCGAACCGACGATGATGTATTTGGGAAGAGGGCTGCCACATACCATCGAGGAGTTTGACAAAAGGTATCTTCTATACCCTGCAGCCGAGCAAGTTGCCAGGAGTGCTCTTGATGGAGTCTGTGTCTCTCGTGGGTCTTTGATAAATACCGCCCTTGTGAGCTGGTTTTCTTCTTGACGAAGACATTTCGTCGTCGTATCGCGCTATGAGACCGAAAACGAGGGCCACGTCTTGAGGGTGCAGAAACTCGGGAGGCTTTCCCGATCCGGGATTTTGTGGGTGGAGCCATACGTGCAGCTGCAAAAGAGAGAATCAAGAAGGGCCCTCTCTTGGTATGTAACCCACAGCTCGATGAGCAGCTGCAAAGCGGTGTCCTTGAATAATCTCGAGTGTCGGTGGTGTTATCTTTTGATTCGACTACGCGTCTCCTGGCCGGTGTAGTCGAAATCGCATGGCCCGTTAACTAGGTTGCGCCAGTAATCACAAACTGCGGCGATAACACGTTCGACATCGATCTCTGACAAAAGTTTAGCGGAAATATAAGGTTTTTAAGCGGTAAACTCGGGTTATTAAGCGAGATATAGCGTGTTAAGCAGAGAACCATTTTTTAAGCGGAGGCGAGAATACTTAAATAGAGACAACAAATATAAGCTGTAACATCTCATTTTTAAATACGTCACCTCCTGTAAAGCAATGCAGCCCAAAAGTATCAAGCGAAAGAGAAATGTACGTTATAAATATTACACAAATCATATGATGAAAAAGCTACTTCGATAGTGTTACGATCACAATGCAAAACAAAACAAAACTGACTGAAATCTCCTATGAGGACTAACAAAACCCCGGTCGAAATCCTACGGGACTTGATATCTTCCACACAGCGGGCACAAAACAAAACCGACTGTCGTATAGCAGAGCAGTTAACATAAAACCATACTCAATACCTTAGGTTGCAAGCGATGAAATGCAGACTAGTTGCGTGAGGGGCTTCTCCTTGAGATCTGGGTGGAAAAGGAAAAGGCGATGAAATGCCAATTCTGAGGCTTAGGTGGGTAGAATAACCGAGAGTGCAAACCCGAAATGGAAAAGGCTGAAGGCGTGAGTTGAGAGCAAATGCTTGACTCGATAAATTCGTCTCTCGGGATTACCCCTCACGAAACCGCCCACTTCCTCTAAATCGCCGAGATAGGCTGCGGCCTGACTCACATCGCGAGCATTTTCGTCAAAAATTTGAAACTCACTCCGTTACATCCCAATTCTGAGGGTTTGGGGTTTGAAAAACATAGAGTTTAAAAGGAGGATTTTGGGGATTGAAACTAGCAGGGGTGTTTTAGCGATTTCTGAGCTTAAAGGGTTTTCAGCGATTCCACATTATTTTGTATGACCTTTACAATATATA
>NC_052489.1:30336109-30369335 GCF_009730915.1 Dioscorea cayenensis subsp. rotundata | reverse complement strand
AATAACAATGAGCCTAGTGATAATAAGGCGAAGGCCTTAATATTTATAAGGCATCATATTGATGATGGCCTGAAGAATGAATACTTGACTATTGAGGATCCACAGGAATTGTGGTTATCCCTGAAAGAAAGATTTGAGCATCTCAGAATGGTCTACTTGCCTAAAGCACGTAATGATTGGTCAAGCCTCAGGTTTCAAGATTTTAAAAGCATGTAAGAATATAATTCCGAGCTATTTAAAATTGTTTCAGTACTATGTCTCCGTGGAGAAACATTGACAGAAGGAATGATGCTCGAGAAAACATTTACAACATTTCACGCACGAAATATTATATTACAACAACAATATAGAGAAAAGAATTTTACAAAATTCTCTGAATTAATTTCTTGTCTCCTTGTGGCGGAGCAAAAAAATGAATTGTTAATGCAGAATCATCAATCTCGACCATCTGGATCAGCACCACTGCCAGAAATTAATTTTGGGCAAAGAAGATGGCGTGGTCTCGGTGCTAGTTTTAAAAACTGCGGTGGACGAGGAAATTATGGTGGTCGAGGACTACGCGGTCGTGGTGGGGGCCGAAATAATGTCGGACCACGCGATAACAGAATTGATGTACATCAACAAAAACAACAAAACCACAAGATGGGATCAGAGACAAAGAAGGATACATGCTATCGTTGTGGCCTGGAAGGTCATTGGTCCAGAATTTGCAGGACCCCTAAACATTTTGTCCATCTTTACCAAGAATCACTTAAAAATAAGAAAGGTAAAAATATTGAGACAAATTTTGTTGACAACCCCATAGTTGATCCAATAGAGAATAATTCTATAAATAATTCAAATGTAACTGAAAATACATATTTAGATATGTCAGATTTCCTTATAGACTAGTTTGTAATATGTCTTTATGTTTTATTAAATTATGTTTTTCTTTTGTTTTGTTAGAATATGGTTGATGACGAATGCATTATTGATTGCGGGACAACGCATACTATTTTGACAAGAAAAATATATTTTATATCCTTATCAATGAGAAAGGCATGTATAGCCACAATAGGAGGGTCATCAGACCTGGTTGAAGGTTCTGGAGAAGCAGCATTGATGTTGCCAAATGGAATATCCTTGCAAATGAAAAATGCTCTCTATTCCCCTAAGTCTAGGAGGAACCTTTTAAGCTTTAAAGATACACGTCTCAATGGATATCATTTAGAGACGGTTGATAAGGAAGGAAAAAGAATATCTTTATATTACACAAGTTATTTCATGCCAAAAAGCGTGTACTTGAAAGCTTTCCTGTATATCCTCGGGATTATATTTTTACACGTATTAAAGTGATGGAATCACATACGATGATTAACCCGGAAGGTTAATGACCCGGAGATATTTAAAAATATGGCATGAAAGACTTGGACATCCAAGTGCTATTATGTCTACCGGATTATTACTAGTTCTCATGGACACCCACTGAAGGATTATAAAAATCCTAACACATAATGAATATGCATGTTCGAAAGATGCTCAATGGGAAAGCTAATAACCCGGACCTTCTATAACTAAGGTGATCGTGAATCTCCTAAATTTTTTTAAAAAAAGAATACAAGGAGACATATGTGGACCAATACATCCATCATGTGGACCATTTAGGTATTTTTATGGTTATGAATCGACGCATCGACTAGATGGTCCCATGTTTCACTCGCTCTACAAGGAATGTAGCATTTGTAAGGTTATTGGCACAAATTATCGGGGCTTAAAAGCACAATTTCCAGATTATCCCATAAAGACAATTCGTCTTGATAATGCTAGTGAATTTTCATCAAAAATCATTTTTATGATTATCGTATGGCGATTGGAATAAATGTTGAGCATCCAAGTAGCTCATGTACATACCCAAAATGGGTTGGCAGAGTCATTAATTAAAAGACTCCAGATTATTGCCCGTCCAATGTTCTTAAGGACGAAACTTCCTACAAGTGCGCGGGGTCATGCTATTTTTGCATGTTGCAGCCTTTTAATACTGGATCCCGACCCACTCGCATGTAATTCATATTCACCACACCAACTTGTTATTGGTAAAGAGCATGATATTTCATATATAAAAATATTTGGTTATGCAGTATATGTGCCAATACCACCACCAAATCGTACAAAAATGGGTCCACAACGCAGACTTGGTATATATGTTGGTTATGATTCCCATTCAATTATACGATATTTAGAACCATTAACGAGGGGATGTATTTATCGCAAGATTTGAATATTGTCATTTTTGATGAATCTGCCTTCCCCTGCATTAGGGGAGAAATGATTACTCAAAAATGAGCCAAAAGAAATTGATTGGAATGCATCACGATTACATACATATGATCCTCGTACCAATGAATGTGAACTTGAAGTTCAAAGGATCATTAAATTGCAAAATATTACAAATGAAATACCTGATGCATTCACTGATATTAAAATGATAACCAAATCATATATACCAGCTGCCTATGCTCCTACAAGAATTGAGATTCCTAAGAATCCATTGAAAGAAAATCAAGTAAAAAATAAACCATGACAAAAAGCGTGGAAGACCAATTGATGCCAAAGATTCGACTCCTAGAAAAAGGAAGCGGAAAAAAATAAAGATAAGGATCTCCCATGTGAAAAGGGAGAGGAAATTATAAAAACCCTCGGAACAAGTTAATGAAGAATCAATGGGGATGATATTTCTGAAAATGTTGAAAATTCAATTTGCTATGTAGATGATGATCAAAGATTGAATCGGCATGAGACCGAAATAAATGATATATTCATCTACAATGTGGCTACAGATATAGAAATAAATACTGATAATGATCTAGAGCCACGATCCATTGAAGAATGTCGACAAAGAAATGATTGGCCAAAATGGAAAAAAGCTATTTAGGCTGAGCTAAATTCCCTATCAAAACGTGAGGTGTTTGGGCCGATAGTGCCAACACCAGAAGGGACAAAACCAGTTAGTTATAAATGGGTGTTTGTGAGAAAAAGAAATGAAAATAATCAAATTATGAGATACAAAGCAAGACTGGTTGCTCAAGGTTTTTCTCAAATGCTTGGTATTGATTATGAAGAGACATATTCTCCTGTAATGGATGGAATTACTTTTCGATTTTTAATTGCCATGGCAACAAGAAATAAATTAGATATGCAGTTGATGGATGTTGTCACAGCATATCTGTATGAATTACTTGAAAATGACATATATATGAAAATCCCTGAAGGATATAGAAAAACAAAAATTATAATTAATCATCATTTATACTCTATTAAATTACAGAGATCTCTTTATGGGTTAAAACAATCTGGACGGATGTGGTATAACCGTCTCAGTGAATATTTTATAAAAGAAGGGTACCAAAATGATAGTATATGTCCATGTGTGTTTATTAAAGGCTATACTAACGGTTTTGTTGTGATAGCAGTATATGTGGATGATTTAAATCTTGTAGGCACTCATTCGAAATTAGTAGCTGCAGAGATCATATCCGAGAAAAGAATTTGAAATGAAAAGATTTGGGAAAGACCAAATTCGTCTAGGTATACAAATCGAGCACTTATCCTCGGGAATATTTGTGCATCAATCAACCCTATCTGAGAAAAGGTGCTAAAGAGATTCAATATGGAGAAGGCTTATCCACTCGAGTACGCCCAGATTGTCGTCCAAACTCTTGATGTTCGGGAAAGATCCATTTCGCCCTATCGGAAGAAGGAGAGATCATTCTTGGTTCGAAACTCCATATTTAAGTGCAATCGGTGCATTAATGTACCTTCGCAAATAATACCGGACCGGATATAGCTTTTGCGATGAAATCTTCTAGCAAGATACGGTTCTACACCGACACGAAGACACTCGGAAAGGAGTAAAAGATGCGCTCACGTTATTTACGAGGAACTACAGATTTGGGTTTATTCTATCGACAAGAATCTTCATCCAACCTCACGGGGTTTTCTGTCGATCTTTGGGTATCTGTCTGATTCTCACAAAAGGCGATCTCAGATTGGATACATGTTTTCTTACAATGGTACAGCTATCTCATAGCGTTCCACAAAACAAACTCTTCATGACTACTTCATCAAATCATGCTGAAATTCTAGCTCTCCATGAAGCAAGTCGTGAATGCCAATGGTTACGATCTATGATTGGGCATATACAATCATCCTCGCAAATTACCATCGATAACAACAAATGCTACAGTAATTTATGAAGACAACAGTGCTTGTATTTCTCAAATAGAAGGAGGTTATATTAAAGGTGATAGAACGAAGCATATATCACCAAAATTCTTCTACACTCATAATCTCCAGAAAGAATATGCTATAGAAGTTCAAAAGATTCAATCCAGTCAGAATCAAGCTGATCTATTCACAAAATCACTTCCTAAGTGCATTCACCAAAGACTTATACACAAAATCGGGATGAGAAGACTTAAGGATATAAGTACTTCTGATATAAGTTAAAAGTTATTTATTTGAGGGGGAGACTGTACTCTTTTTCCCTTCGCCAAGGTTTTTGTCCCAATGGGTTTTTCCGAGGCAAGGTTTTTAATGAGACAATAACTCTCAAATGTACCAAGGATAGTGTACTCTTTTTCTTTAGCTAGGTTTTTATCCCACTGGGTTTTTCCTAGTAAGGTTTTAACGAGGCATATTCTTTGGTCGTAGGCATCCAAGGGGGAGTGTTATAAACAAATATTTTTTTAATGGGTGCCTACTGTAGCAATATCACTGCAGCAGACGGTGTTACTGTAGCATCATCTAAAGAACATTGTAGCAGACGCCCATGTGGTACTGTAGCAGCCGCCGGTACTGTTACTATTCCACCAACCATGGTATTTTGGACTGTCGGATCAAATCGATCCTGGCCGTTCATTCAACTCTTGTAACCCTATAAATACCCCCTCATTTGTATAATTTGAGATATAGAGAAGAGAAGGAAAAGAGAGAAATAAAAGAAGAAGAAGAAGTTAATTCTTCAGGGTTTTTTGGGTTTTTGGTAAATACTCTGGCTCTCTATTCTTATTACTATCTTTACATTTATAACATATATTTTTAACACATAGAACAAAATGCTATGGAAAATTAATCACCTATGAGAATCATCCAAATTTCATCTCCAGTGAAGTGTATAAATCATAAATAGTTATTTAAAAACATTAAAAACAACTAGAAACTACAATAACGACAATACAAACAAGTTAAGTATCAAATTCCATATGGTATGGAGATGGTAAGTTATAAATGATTATTTGAAAAAAAAAAATTATGTGCAATAAAATAAATAAATAAAGAAATCAAAGCAAAATGGCTATAAAGAATAAATTTACTGTAGAAACATTTACTTGTATCTGAACGCACGAATCAAGCATCAAGTTTCTTCTTCCATGAAGATGACAAGTCATAAATAATTATTTAAAAAAAAGTTACAAATAACAAGAAGCTGCAAGGAATAAAAAAAAGGCCAAGCCAACATGAGTTGATAAGCAAAAAAACGAAAAGAAAAAAACACATCAGAGCAAAATGACTATGAAAAACAAATCACATGTGGGAACCATCCATCTATGATGGTATAAACAATTGTAAAACTGATAAATTATAAGTAACTATTTAAAAAAGTTACAAACAACAAGAAGGGGCAAGTAAAAAAAAAACCCAAATTAATATGTTTTGTTGTTAAAAAGAAAAGAAAAAAAAACTAGAGAGAACCAATCACTTGTGGGAATCATCTGTTAGATATGGATCATGCGGGGTCTACTTGTTGAATTATTTATAATTTATTTGACTCCTATGGGTCTCAGCTGATTCCAGTACACTCAAACCATACTACTCCATTTAATTTAGCCCCACATTGGATGCTGAGAGTGTTTTTAGAGATTTCTTTTCTATATATATATATATGTGTGTGTGTGTGTGTCTAACCAAGAACCCAATATGTCTAACCAAGAACCCAAAACACACACTTACTTCATCCTCTCACATTCTCCTTATTCTGGGTGTGCACTTTTACGTATCTAAAAAACCTAAGTGTTATTATTCTTGGATCCTTTGCCTGAATCTTATGGGTGTGCTTTGAAAAACTCACAGCCAAACGTGCTAGGTGAGGAGTTCATCCTTCCTAAGTTAGTGTATCCTAGAGCTTAGAGTGACACCGGTAAATCCTGCACGAAGGAGGCCAATTCAACATTAGGGCAGTGCTTACGTATATCTACACAAGGCTGAAAATTTCTTGCTATTGTTTCTGATTTATTTCAGTTTTTACATATTTGCTAAATTTATTTGTTTGATTTCTACGGTATTAGTTTGTACATTGCATGCTATACGGACAATATTTCCTACGTCATCCACCTGTGCAGTGCAAGTAGAACTGTTACAAATAAATTAAACATCAAGTTCCATCTCTCCAATTCATGGTTGAAAGATACTGGTTTTGATAAGGGAATTGAGGCTGTGATTAATAGTGCAGTTGATCATGATGGAAAAAACAGGGAATGAGTATTGATGGGAAACAAAAAAAAAAAAAATCAAAAGTAGCATTATTTTAGTTTTTGACTTTGATACAGTTATTATTATTGCTTAAGTACTTGATGTTTTCAATTTTAATTTTAATGATATATATTTATTAAAAAAAGAATAATTATAAACAAGAAGTCACAACATTAAATAAAAAACATTCAAACCAACAAAAATGGTTAAGAGCCTTCATGCAAAAATAATAATAATAAAACACAATATAGCAAAAGTGGCTTACAAAAGTAATTACTTATTGGGATTATACTTGCGACAGTGACACAAACAAGCTAAAGCATTTCTCAAATTCATACTTGAGAGCTCATTAGAAGCAATTGTGATTTTGATAATGAAAGTGAGTCAGCTCTTAACAATTGCAATTGATTGAATGAAAATGAATATGGAGGGAAGGCTCCAAAGATAATGTTATAATAATATTTTATTCTGATATCTATTATTATTAATACTTGGTTGATGTTTTCAATTTGATTTTTATTTTTAATATAAAGTGGATATATTATAAATATTTATTAAAAAAATGGTAACCAACAAGTTCATATCATTCTTCTAATTTTCTCACTTAATAAAAAAAAACCTTGAACTATTTCATATCCGCAAAAAATCATTCTCTTTTCTGACATCATTTGATAGCTTATTTTTTCAGTACTTTTGTCAGAAATACACATGAGCGATTTTAAACGGAAACACAAAACACTAAACAAAAAACTATAATATTAAACATAAAAAAAAATATTGAACAAAAACGTTACATTTTAAATGAAAACTTATGTAATTACATGTAAACACACAATGTTAAATAAAAAATATACTTAATAAATGAGAAGTATATTTCGTAAGCGGGGCAAAATTGGATTTTTAAATAAAATATACTGATATAGAGACTGAAAAATAAATAAATTGAAAAAAAGACTGTAGAGAAAATTGAAATATCAGAAGGGCTACAAGGAATATTTGAAAAGTTGTAAAAATCAATAAATGATTTTCCCTAAAATTTGTTAAAAGCCCTGGTGTAAGAGAAGAATAACAATAGAGTACAAAAACAGCTACGAACCAATTACCCATGAGAATAATTAACCTATCCTAATACAAATTACTGTTTGTTGAGTTTTGCACAGCAAATTCCTCTTGATGTAAATAAAATAATTTCGGGTACTAAACTGAACAATAAATGAAACCAATCAAGTAGGCACAAAATTTACGTGGAAAACCCTCCTGTTCAGAGGGGAAAAACCACGGCCCAAACTCCAAATCAAATCCACTATCAAAATCAACAAGTACAAAAATTCTCGAGCAAATGCACACTTGAGATCACCACCAATAATGGATAAATATAAATAATAATTCTAGAAAAACCCCTTTCTTGAATGATCACACCAAGAAGAAAAAAACTAGAGAAATTAATCTCTAAGATTGCTCTAAACAAACTGACCAATTTGATTATGATTCAATAAAAGAAGAGATGTTTTCTTCATCTTCCTCCTTCCAATGGATGCAGAGAATAAAACCACGCTTCTTTTTATTTTTTTCTCACTATCAATGCCTTCTCAATAGCCACATATTTATGTTAGGGTTTCTTTTGCATTTTGCCCCCTGTCTTTATTACTAATAATAAATGGGATGGATCAAAGTTTGGCAACCAAACCAACAATCTCTCCCTCCAGCCCATGGGAAGATGTCCACACTTCAACTCCTCATTTGTAAATCAGTCTCGCTGCCTTGGCACAGAACTGATGTTTATCACGAGTCACCGCCTTAGTCAACATATCAGCTGGATTTTTATCAGTGGGGATCTTCTTCAGACATATTTCTTTCTTATTTATGGCATCACAAATCCAATGGTACCTCACATCAATATGCTTAGTGCGACAATGATAGGTGGCATTCTTGCTTAATTCCAATGCGCTCTGGCTATCACAATTAACCATATATTCATCTTGTTTCAAGCCCAATTCTTGAAGAAATCTTTTAATCCAAAACATTTCTTTGCCTGCTTCAGTCAAAGCAATATACTCTGCTTCAGTGGTGGATAAAGCTATGCATTTTTGCAATTTGGACTGCCATGAAACAGCCCCCCTGAAGTTGACTTTCTATCATCAAGGTCGCTTGCCATATCCGCATCTGTATATCCTTCTAGAATTGGTTCTGAACCTCCAAAACCTAAACACATCTTTGAAGTATCTTTCATATATCTAAAGATCCACTTCATAGCCTCCCAGTGTACTCTACCTGGATTAGAGAGAAATCTGCTGACTAAACCAACTACATGCGCAATATCTGGCCAAGTGCATACTATAGCATACATAAGACTCCCAACTGCAGACGAGTACGAAATTTCTGCCATATCTTCCTTTTCTTCCTGAGTAGTAGGACAAGATTTTTTGGTAAGTGTAAAGTGATTTTTTGCAAGAGGTGTGCTAACTGGTTTAGCACTCTTCATATTAAATTTACTCAGAACTCGCTCAACATACTTCTCTTGTGACAACCACAACTTCTTAGCTTTCCTGTCACGAAGAATTTGCATGCCTAGAATTTGTTGTGCTGGCCCTAAATCTTTCATGTCAAAAGAGCCAAACAACTCCTTCTTCAAAACATTAATCATGGCAATATCTTGTCCTACTATCAGCATATCATCCACATATAACAAAAGGATGATAAATTTACCATCTGGAAGCACTTTAAAGTATACACAATGATCTGCATATGTTCTAATATAGCCATGACTTACCATGAAAGAGTTAAATTTTTTATACCATTGTCTTGGTGCCTGTTTCAACCCATATAAACTCTTCTTTAACCTGCAAACCATGTGTTCTTTCCCTTTAGCTTAAAAACCTTCTAGTTGATCCATGTAAATTTCTTCTTCCAAATCACCATGAAGAAATGCCGTCTTCACATCTAACTGCTCAAGCTCAAGGTCCAAACTGGTAGTTAATCCAAGAATAACCCGAATAGAGCTCATCTTCACAATAGGAGAAAAAAATTCATCAAAATCAATTCCTTGCTTCTGATTAAAACCTTTGACCACCAAGCGAGCTTTATATTTTACTATCTTCTCATCATCCATCTTCAACTTGAACACCCACTTGTTCTTCAAGGCTTTTCTACCTTTAGGAAGCTCAACAAGCTCATAAGTATCATTCTTCATCAAAGAATTCATCTCCTCATGCATAGCTTTTATCCAATAAGCTTTTTGTTTGTGATTTTGAACTTTTTGAAAACTTTCTGGCTCTTCCTCTTTAGTAATTGTAATATTCTCTAAATTGGGATATCTAATAGATGGACGATGTTCTCTAGCTGATCTTTTGAGCTAGGGTTCTTCTCTAATTTCAGGTGGAAGTGACAACTCCCCCTGCTTAACACTATCATTGACATAAACTTGTTCAAGCATATCATTAGATCCATGCTCTTCATGTAGTTCCTCATCATTTGTGACAGTCTCTGTTGGAGTAATTGGCACTGAAAAAGAAATGTCACCATTACTTGAAGTATTCTTCTCTGATGTCTCAAAATCAGCCAAGGTCTTATATTCCTGGAAGATAACATCTCTGGATCTAAAGACCTTTTTCTTCACTGGATCCCATAGCTTGTAATCAAACTCTGCATCTCTATAACCCAGAAAAATGCATGAAATAGCTCTGTCATCAAGTTTCTGTCTTTGCTCCTTTGGTACATGTGCAAAAGCTTTGCACCCAAATACCTTCAAATGAGAGTAAGTAATATCTCTCCCAAACCATACTCTCTCAAGAACATCAAAATCTAAAGGTGCTGATGGAGATCGATTCATTAGATAGCAAGTTGTGTTAAAGGCTTCACCCCAAAATGGCTTAAGCAGATTAGCCATTTTTAACATGCATCTTACCTTCTCTAGGATGGTTCTGTTTGTTCTTTCAGCTACACCATTGTGCTGTGGAGTATCAGGAACAGTCTTTTCATGTCTGATGCCATGCTCCAAGTAATAATTTTCAAACTCTTTTGAAGTATATTCTCCTCCATTGTCACTGCGAAGACACTTCAAGGATGCCCTCTTCTCTCTTTCCACCATGACATGAAACTGCTTGAAGTAATGAAATACCTGGTCTTTTGATTTCAAAACAAACACCCAAACCTTTCATAAAGCATCATCAATAAAAGTAACAAAATATCTACTACCCCTTAGAGTTTCCACATCAATGGTACCACATACATCAGAATAAACTAACTCAAGAACATTAGTTTTCCTTTAAGAGGACTTACTAAATGAAACTTTATGTTGCTTGCCAAAAAAAAATAATAATCACAAGGGTTTAAACTCATACCTTTAGCAAAGGAAATGAGAGACTTCTTTGCCAAAATCTGCAAGCCTTTTTCACTCATATGTGCCAACCTCTTATGCCACAAATCTAGGGAAGCTTCATCTTCAATTGCATTCAAGTCACCTTTAATCATCCTCAGTTGAGTCTTGTATAATGTATGACACAAAGTACCTCTAGTAACCACCAATTCTTGTCACCAAAGATATTGAAATAATCTTCTAGGTCCAAAGCATGAGTAGAAATCAAATTCAAACGCAACTCTAAAACATGTCGTATATTTTTCAGAATCAATGTACAACCGGCATTAGTCTCCACACAAACATCACCAATACCCACTATATCTACATAACTGCTGTTACCCATCTTTGCTCTGCCAAAGTTTCCTAATTTGTATGTAGTAAAAACATCCTCTTTTGATGTAGCATGGTATGATGCCGCTGAATCAATAACCCATTCAACACAAAGAATCAATAACTTGGCTTTCATCTTCATTAAAGAAAACTACAACTAGCTCTTCCTCTTCAATAGATACAGCTGCAGCGGTATTCTGATCATCTATCTTCTTTGAACTCTTCTCATCATTCTGTTCTTTTTTCCAGATACTACAGTTTCTTCGCATATGCCTTTCTTTGCCACAATGATCGCAAGTGAATTTGCCTTTTGGATATGAGTTGCCCCTTGACTTAGAGTGCCCTTTAAGACCTCGACTCTTACTCCTGCCTCTGTTCTCTGTAACTGTAACAAGAACCTGTGAAGTATCGATGCCCATATCTTTCCTTCATGTCTCCTCATTGTAAAGAATATCTTTTACCATAGATAAAGATAGGACACCATTCGGAGCAGAGTTGCTAAGAGACACAACCAAGGTCTCCCAATTGTCAGGCAAAGAACTCAAGAGCAATAACGCCTGTAATTCATCATCTAGTGTTATTTTCATGGTGCTCAACTGATTTACCATATTTTGAAAATCACTCAAGTGTTCAGCAATTGATCACCTATCTCTAAGCTTCAGATTTACCATAACAAAAGCTTTCATTTGAGCATTCTTCCTCTCATACATTTTTTTAATTTTTTCCATAGCACCTGTGCATCAACTTCTTTGCTTATATGATGATATACACTGATATTAACCCACTGTCTGATAGTTTCTACAATTTTCTTGTGCATTTTCTCCCAATCATCACTAGATTTTCCGATTGGCTTAGTAGCTCCTAATTTAATAGGATCATATAAATCCTTACAATAAAGAAGGTCCTCCATCTTTGACTTCCAAATTGAATAATTTGAAGCTGATAATTTCATCATTGTACCCGCAAAATTCTCCATTTCAATTCACATCAAGAAACCCCGGATCAATAAACCACGATCTCTGATACCACCACTTGTTGAGTTTTGCACAACAAATTTCTCTTGATGTAAATAAATAATTTTGGGTACCAAACTGAATAATAAATGAAACCAATCAAACGTGGAAAACCCTCCTGTTTAGAGGGGAAAAACCACAAATCCATTATCAAAATCAACAAGTATAAAAATTCTCAAGCAAATGCACACTTGAGATCACCACCAATAATGGAGAAATACAAATAATAACTTTAGAAAAACCCCTTTCTTGAATGATCACATCAAGAAGAAAAAAACTAGAGAAATTACCCTCCAAGATTGCTCCAAACAAACTTGCCAATTTGATTATGATTCAATAGAAGTAAAGATGCTTTCTTCACCTTCCTCCTTCCAATGGATGTAGAGAACAAAACCACGCTTCTTTTTTCTTTTTTCTTTTTCTCACTATGATGCCTTCTCAATAGACACATATTTATGTTTAGGGTTTTTTTTTGCATTTTGCCCCCCTGTCTTTATTACTAATAATAAATGGGCTGGATCGAAGTTTGGCCACCAAACCAACACTATTAAGTTCTTTCTTTTGGTTTTATGGCTAAATGGTTGTTATAAACAATTGTGGTTCTGATAATGAAACGAGGCTACATTGACTGATGACAGTTGTTTTCTTTACATTTGCCTTCATAAAATATGAGGTTTTTAAGTGAGTGCTCTTTTCAATGGGTTATTTTTGTTCTTTCTACTTGAACCATTTTGAATGAGTATTCTATTGATATACACAATTCTTTAATTTTAATGGATTTTTTGGTTTATTAAAATTTTTTATAACATCAATTAAATGTGTATGTGCATCTATATATATTAGTTTAAGTCATTTGTGTACGTATGCAAATGACTTAAAGCTAGGGATTTTTGTTTATATATGCAGATGACTTAAAACTATTGTTTATATAAATACTATACAAATTTACAGTACATAATAGTCTGCAATATTTGTACACCACTGTTTAATATTGTTTATGAATAGATCGTAGTCGTTTGCTAATAATCCAATGACTATTGTAAATATCCCTCGATGATGAATATTTTAATAATATTCCTCTTATTTCACAATTTATAAATTCATACTATCAACAAATTGGGTGTTGTGGATTTTTTTTCTTTTTGATATCGATGATAGTGTTGTGGTTTTTATTTTATCATTCATGTAATTTTCGTTAATTTAATTAATTTATATTTCACAAATTATTTTATGTAATTTAATATTTCTTATTGATTAAAAATATAAACTTAAATTATAAGTTATTAATTTAATTAAAATATAAAGTTATAAATATAAATTTTTAAAAATAAAAATGAAATTTAAAAAAGAAAGAATTAAAAAAACTGAAAATCAAAACAGAAATTTAAAATAAAATATAAAATATAAATTTAAAAAAATAAAAAAATTAAAAAAAGAATTAAAAAACATAAAATCAAAATTGAAATTGAAAACAGAAATAAAAAATAAAAATAAAATTAAAATAACTGTAGTAGAATTTTGATTTGGCGCAGGGAATTGCGCCCGGTTGGAGTGTCCTACGTCAAATCTAACCTTTTGCACCAAATCAAACGCTCGGTTGGAGATGCCCTTAGTCATGTCATTTTTCTTCCATAAATTTCAAATTCAAATTATAAGAATCCTAAACACTAAAAACTTATATATATATATATATATATATATAATCCAAAATCTAAACCATAAAATTTTTAAACTCAAATACTATAAAACTATATATCCAAAATTCTAAAACCCTAAACCTTTAATACTAAACTATAAAACCTAAGCCCTAAATCATAAATCCTAAACCCTAAACATTAAACCTTAAACCTTAAACCCTTCATGATTAGGAAGCTAAGTATTTTTTATTTTTTTTTAATTATTACAAAAGAGAAAGAATGATGTGGATGTTGATATGGATGTCAACTTGACTTCAACGCTATTTGGAAAAACTATTTTGAAAATTTATTATATAAAAATATCATTATTTAAGGGATCGTTTGGATAGCGGTAATGTGAAAATAGTACCAGAAATCAAGTTGTAATTTGAAAATATTACCGTTTTTGGTACTGTAACATCGGTAATGTTAATGAAGTAAGATTACCAATAATGAAATAAGTAGGTAATCATATCACCACCAAAATTGGTATCTATTCAGATTATCGGATTGTGGTAATTGGACATGTTTTTTTTTTCTTCCAAATTTGCCCTCACCCTTTCAATCGAATTCTTTTCTCACTCTTTTTTCAAAATTTCAAAAAATACAAGGGTATTTTTAAAAAAATTAATTTTTGTATTATAATTAATTATTTTTCATGTGCAAGTTTTTTTTAACTGTAGAGTTGCTTAAAATTTTAGATATAAGGGTATTTTGGAAAAATATGCCAAAAATTAAATTTTGGTATTATATTTAATTATTTTTATCTAAAACTTTATTTTACTTTAAATTTTTATTTTCTCAAAATTTTAGTTGCAAGGGTATTTTGGAAAAATATGCCAAAAATTAATTTTTAGTATTATAATTTAATTATTTTTTATTTAAAACTTTATTTTATTTTAAATTTAAATTTTTTTTTTAAAAATTTTAAATATAAGGGTATTTTGAAAAATTTAAAACATTACTAAGTGGATTATTATAGCTAACCAAACATGACAAGGAAAAAACTCCTTTCTTTGATTATTATCTCTAGGCCAATAAAATAATAATTTAATTGTGAAATTATAAAAAAACTCAAGTCCTCATCAGCTTGAATTTTGTATAAACCTTTATAATTCTAAAATTATTTATACCAACTAAAAATTAATATAATTTTTTTTAATAATTTATACGTTTAAACCCCTAACATTATAAAAACTAAATAAAATAGTACAAAAAGTCAAGATAAACAAATAAATTTAATATGAATTTCAATAAGAAATAGAATTTGTATTATGTACTTATTTTAGTAAGTGAGCTAAAGGACTCAATGATTATTATTTTGTTATGAATTTAATTTGTTATGAATGAATAAATGGTTGGACCATTTTAGTTATATTTTGGGGATTATATATTATGATAAAATACAGATTGTTTTGAATAAATTATTATTAGGTATATAGTATATAAATGTTCCAATTTAGTATTTATGGTGGATTTTTGGCTTAATGTTGGTTAACATTTATTATAGTGGAAATTGCCAAAAAAACCCTTTAAGTTTGTAAAATTGCCAAAAACACCCCGTTAGTTTTGCAATCCCCAAAAACCCCCTCCTTTTTAAAAGTCTATGTTTTTTTCAAACCCCCAAACCCTCAGTAGCGGATGTGAGCGGAGTGAGTTTCAAATTTTTTTGGGACGAAAATGCCCTTGCATGGGGAGTCGTGGGCTGCATGACCATCTCGGCGATTTGAGAGGAAGTGGGGGTTTTTCCGTAGGGTAACCCCGAGAGACAATTTATTGGAGCCGTTTAATTGCTTTTTCTCAACTCACGTCTTGACTTTTCCATTTCCAAAGTGTCTCCGAGTTGTCTCTACGTGAAGCCTCTGTAATTGCCATTTCATCGACTTTTCCCTTTCCACGGTATCTCGAAGGAGAAGTCCCCCAGCAACTAGTTGGCATTTCATCGCTTCTGATCTAAGGTATTGAGTATGGTTTTATGTTAAGCGTTACATTCTGAAAAGAAAGATTTTTTTCGGTTTTGTTTTTGTGCTCCTGTTTTTTTGTTGGAAGATATTGAAGTCTGCGAGGGATTTCTCACTGGGGTTTTTGTTAGTCTGAGGGAGATTTCTCGGTTAGGGTTTTTGTTTTGTTTTGCGTTTTTCATATGTATACACTATCGAAATAGTTTTTTTCGATTGTTATGATTTGTGTAATATTTATAATGTACATTTCCGTTTCGTTTGATATGGTTGCAGCTTTTACTAAATGAGGTTGACGTTTAAGAAATGAGATATTACTGATTTAACATTTGTTGTCTCTGTTTAAGTATTCCCGTCTCTGTTTAACAAAATGGGTCTCTGTTTAATGCAGTTTTATATCTACATTTAATAAGCGAGAGTTTCTGGTTAAAACCTTATATTAGCGCTTAAACTTTTTGTCAATCTGCGGAGCTTGATGATTATGGCGGTCAACCTAGTTAATGGGCGTTGCTATTTGACACGGTTGTGGAGACCTTAGTCTGAATTGAAAGTTAACATGACCCCTCGACATCGGGAGATTATTCGAAGGACACCGCTTTTGCGCGTCATTTCGAGTGGAAGCCATATACCAGAGAGGGCCCTTCTTGATTCTCTTTTTGCAAAAGATACGATGGTCGCACTGATAAATTCGGGATCGGGGAAAAGCTCGCTGAGTTTCGGACCTCAAGATGTGGCCCTCGTTCTTGGTCCGCGTTGCGATGGCGACGCGGTGGTCTTTCGGAAGAAGAAAACCCGGTCGGCTTCAAGGCGTGTATCTATCAAAGACCTCACGAGAGCACGGAGACTCCATCGAGAGCACTCAGGGTGCAACTTGTTCGACGGAGGGGAGAAGAAGATAATTTTGTCAAACTCACGATGGTGTACCTCATGGGGGACGAGTCCTCTTCCCAAATACATCATGCTCGGTTCGAGCGGATCGTTGATTACGTCGATGATCTACCGACCATGAGGCGATCTGCGTAGGCGCGAGGCTGACGCACAAGTGGCTTATGGAGGATATTCCATGCGCCGCCCGGAGTGCAGAGATAGATCTGCGGGAAGAAGACCAACACGAGTACATTTAAGGGTTGCTCGGTCGCGCTTAACGTCTGGTTTCTGAGTGACCGAACGGGGAAGAAAGTCCGTTTCAGCAAGATCCCAAGGATCTTTGTCTACGGTGAAAGTACTTACAGGAAAGCAAGCGACGGTAGAAACGAGCTTGTCATCGCTCGATGGAAAAAGAGGTAATAAATCATGGACAATGTCTAACATAAGTCTTTAATGTTTAAACATTGTTTTTAGCGTTTAACTTTAGTATTTACCGTTTAACTATTATTAATAACCGTTTAAATATTACATTCTCTCCGTTTAATTATATTCTATAACGTTTAAATATATAGTTTCACGAAATTTGGTTCGGCGAATCGTTTGAAGAAGAAATATTTGTTAGGGCGCTGACCGAGCGGATGGATGCCATTGCTCGGGAACCACTAGCTCGAAGGCGGGATGAGAGGCGAGCCCTCTATCGTGCTTGTACCGGGCCTGGTTCTCCTACTTCCGACCCACGCAGCGCACGCGATTCCTCGGCCCAGAGAAGCCTCCCCTACCCCGGCGATTGCAACAACCCCTCCTACCACGACAACGCAGGTCCCCCGACCATGGCACCCTCCCGTCAGTGGCGGCCCACGGTGACATTGGGCGAAGATGTCACCGCTAACTCTTATCGCGAGGCGTGCGGATATTGATGATCGAGTTTCCTCGACATCGCTCGTGTGGAGTGCTGGAAGGGCGTTCTGGCAAACGGTGCGCCATCCTCGAAGAAGCAGCAGCCCGGGACGAGCGAGGCGTCGGATTTGACGACAGCGACATCAGTCGGGAAGGTCGTTTCAAAGCGGCCACATTCGAAGAGACTTGCGAAAAAGAGGAGAACAATCGCCTCTGTCTCCACGGCCGGTGACGATGAAACAATAGCAACACCATCGGCGGTGATGCATTCGCGGTCCGTCATGCCGTTGATGACTATGGCCGTGGCGGTGGAGGACATCGTAGATGATGTGGCCGTTGCCCTGCGGTTGAGAAGGTCGTTGACTCTCTTCTCGTCTGAAATCGTCGACCCGGTGGAGCCATTTGCCAGAGATATGCGCATCAAAGATGGACACGATCCACGAAGGTCAAGAACAAGTTAAGGAAGTGTCTGCGGTTGATCTTTGTCGCCGTCGTCCTCGCGATCGAGGGCCGGACACAATCCCACAACAAGAACGACAATGTAAGGATGTATCGCGGTTGATCATGTCGCGCCATCGATCCCCGCATCAAGGAAGATCTTTGATGAAGACCCCACGGCAAACAGCGAGAGAGATGATCGAGGCCAATCGAAAAATTGGACCATACGGCTCGGAAAGCTTTTATTCGAAGAAGAAGAAATGGGTTGGCCTGAGTCGTCTTAACAAATCTGGCGAGGGAGTTGATGAGGATCTTCCTCAGTCGCACTATGGGCCAGGTAAGTGTAGCGTTTTTTATGATATTGTTTAAAGGGTTTCTTATAGTGTTTTAACTATTACCTAATAGTGTTTAATACCATTATGTTATCATTTAAGTTTTCGCCTTACCGTTTAATTATATATAATATCATGTAACAATTGATAATATCATTTAAATATTATCAATATGGTCTTCTAATATACATTATCGTTTAACCTCGATGACATCGTGTGGAAGAATATGTTATCGACTCACCCATGACGAGGTTATACTGACGCGAGGGGAAGGAGATGGTCGATGATGATGTGATGGACGCTTTCGATGCATAATACAAAAGTCGTCGAGCAAAGAGCCATATCCTTACAAGAAGCGCCCTCCGATCATCGAATCGCTTACAGCTGTTTTATGTCAAAGCGGGACGAGCGCATGACACAATTATGGCTATGATCGGGGATCATGTCATGACTCGCATGAAGTTCAAATTGTCGTCCTCCCGATAATCATGAATGGCCACTTCCATGTCAGTCGTCCGGACAATGATAATCAAGAATACAGGGCGTTATTCTTCGTGATCAGAGTACGATAAGGACGCGTTGGACATGGTAAGCTCTTTAATTATGTCCGATTAATATCTGTTTGGTATTTAAATCGGTATTCTAATCTCGACTTGCATATCTCGGCAGTGGAATCTATTCGACCTTTGTGTCGATATGGAGTTAAGCGAGTCGGTGACGACAAAGTACCCGCTCGATGCGCGACCACGAAAACCCCACGCCAAAACAAGGAAGCGTCGATTGCGCGTCTACGTCATGCGGTTTATCGAAAGCACTCATCGTGGGGTAGAAGTTACTGACCATCGCAGACAGGGCGTTCCTTACCTCGGATTTCACGGTATGTTACCCGCATACTTAGGAGGGAGGCGGTAGGCGTCCACGACAAAGGGGGTCAGTCACGAGCGGGTTAAATTGCTTTTTGAATAACATGTCTCAGTATATCCCGATCGCTAATTTTGTTTTTCAAATGTAAATCTGGACAAATTCAATTCATTGTTTTCGTGTTCGAAGAACATGACTTGTATACCTTAATGTAAATTTTGTTTGTTTTGAATTGTAAAAGCGGGTTAAATTCCATTCGGTTTTATTTCATTGTTTAATTTACGTTGTGCTTTGTGTACATTTCACTTTCATTGTTTAAATATAGTATATATCGTTTTAAACATCGAGTTTTAAATATTTCAAAATTACGAGTGTACCCGTTTAAAATAACACTTTCTCCTGTTTAAATGAATGCACTTATTGTTTAACTAAATATGGAAAGTTGCCCATCAATACACAATTCAATTCATCGTCTTAAACATCGGTTGAAATATTTCAAATTCGATGTATCCGTTTAAAATAACAATGTCTCCAGTGTAAATACATTCAATTACGTTATAAATACACAATGTTTCCCTACATGCGATCGGTTTATTAACAATGCCTAGTCGGCTGACGGTTTCATTGCAAGATCGTCGATTGTGACGGATCCTCGGCGAGTGCCGATGTAACTCGCGGACGTCAAACGCTGCGACTCGATCCTCTTTCGTCTGGGCAGCCCGGTGCCTTCTAGTCGCGAGTGTCATGAGCGAAGCTCACGATTTCCGTACGAAGGCACATCGTCGTCGCGGGTATGGGGAATATAGCTTCCTTGTATGCCGGTTTGTAATTGTCGGCGGTGAAGTACCGGCTCATACGTCGATGTGCGTTGGTGTGCATGCTGCATTATTCTTTTGGCAAGACATGTTTTGCGAGGGATACCATAAACTTGCCTAGCTTCGAGCATGAACAGAGTTACGATGGCGAGATCCGCGAGATGCTTTGCGTTGGTCGATCGCCAGTAGCGATCATCGACAGCGACCAACCACGAAGATTTAGGTACGTCTCAGCAATGATCTCTAACCCGGATGTATGTCGGGCGTAAGTGGGTCTCCCGTTTGGTCGCTTGCTTTCACGCTGGGTTACATAACATGCGCATCAACTTGAACACAGCAAATAAGGTTAAACAAAGAGCAGGTGATGGTTAAATAATTACGTCGACATGTTTAAACATTATTGTAATTAAATAAGCGAAATGATTAATATTTAAAAGTCAGGAAAAAGTTAGTAATTAGCAGATTGAGAATGTTTAAGGGTAATACAAAATGTTAGAAAAGTGTATAATCGACGTTAGCGATGACCTTATGGAGTCGACCGTTTTAAATCGGCGGGATTAAATGGCGAAACTTCATGATCAAGCGTTGAGCGACTTTCCATGACGTTCGAATACATCTCACAGCGATCACCTCGAGAGCGGATAATTCGACCCGATGTGCCGTATCACGGTTGTATTAATCGACCGTTGATGAAACGAGGTGATATGGCTGCGCGAGTTCGTTCAGGTATCGTCGAAATCTTTAGCCGTGGATGCCGCATGATCTGAGCATATAGACCCGAGCACTCCTCCTCGATGCCTTCCAGGTCGGCGTTGGCTTTCGTAAAATTGGCCTCGAGATGTCGAGAGAGCGATGCAGCGTGTGGCGCGAAGGGAAGACTCTCGCAATTCTGCTCACGAGGCCCTTGGACTGTCCAGACCACGAAGGTAATTATCTCGCGTAATCTGCCACTCCTCGTATAAGGCATCGCCCGACAGATATGAGACCAAGTCCAATTGGCGTCGGTCTGCGTTGTCGACTATCACTAGAGGCGGCGTGGAAAAACCATTATTCATAACCACTGTGGCGCGATGGTGTACCCGATATTTTCAAGGAGGGTGGGTACCAGTGAGAAAGCAATGACTGCATGAGCCCTCTTGAATCCCACATGTACGAGAAAGAAAAGAATGCCGCTTTAAAAGCGATCGCGATCTCTCTCGCGTCCCTTGGCCTTCTTAAGGTTGTCTCGGCCCTTGCTATCCACGTACAAAAGCAAAGCGATCATGGCGGAATGTCACGTCTGTAGTCGAGGACCACACGGGCGTACTCTTTTCACCAGGCGCCTTGTATGGTATGTGACGACAGCGTATTCGCCAACGTGTCAGCCCACGAATCTCGATGGCGCTTATACGAGGGGCCCGGTGTGAAGCCACCCGGAAGCACTCGTCCGCTAACCCGTTTTGGGCGCTTTCGGATGTGGCGCTTGAACCTATACCACCACCATGAAGTGTGTGGCGGGTTGATTGTCTTGGTCCCGAAATATTTTGTTATACTCTTTTGATCGTGAAGGCGCTGACGACCATCGAGCGCAGCATTCTACGATCACGCCGATGTTTTCGTTCTTTCTTTATGAATTTGAAGTCAAAATTCCTCGATTGCATGATTTCAGTACGTCCTCAGAAATGTTGGACTACTCGTCAAAAGCGCTGTCCGTATCCAATGACCATGGAATGATCGATGAGGGAAGGAGACATCCCACACGGCCAGGGGTCACCATGGGGATGAATGGGGCTCTGCAGAATCTGAATTCCCCTGCCAGCCCGGTCAGAATAGAAAAGATCATTATGTTAAGCGGAGGTATAATGTTTAGCGATAATGTATATAGTTAAGCGTTAAATTAAATACTTAAACAATTAACTAATAGCGTAAAGGACTAGTATAATATGTTAACGATGACAGACGTATTTTAAGCAATAATGACCCTGCATACGTGGAATAATTAAAAGAAAAGGCTGACGGTAGCTCGTCATGGGGATTGGCCCGATGGCACATTTCCATCTCGGCGACAATATCAACTTCGGAGACATCTGAGATGGAATGGACGTGTGACTACGTCCAGCTGAAGTCGACATACGCTTTTCGATTGTGACAGGTTTTATATCCGTGCGTGTGATGAACAACCACGATGAGAGAAACTTGAGGACCCCTATACTGCGTATCTCAGCTAACGCTGACTCGAGAAGTCGCGAGCTGAGACATTGGCGCTCTTCCCTCCCACAGTTGAATCTGGCAATACCACCGAAAACTCTCAGCTAATATATCGGTCCGAAAACCCGAATCGTCTGAAGCCAGAATAAAATGAAGAACAAAAGAAGGCGAAGAAGAAGAAGTAGAAGATGTAAAGAGCAAAGCTCGGCGGTCGAAGGCGAAACAAAAAGTGCAATGTGTGTGGCAGAGGTTGAGACTGGGCGTGATGTGATATGTGGGTATTTTTCCCTCCGTCCCAAAAGAGCAAAGAGGGAAATATATGTCACCGTATGCATGAGGAAGACACTGTGTCGTCGTTCGAGATGAAAGAGTTCCTTGGAATCTCACATGAGTCTACGTGTAAACGCGTCGAGCTTTTTATGTTTAAGGATGCATACATAGTGTTTAAAATAGCGTGTTAATTGTTTAATCTAAAGTCTATATCATTTAAATAATATGTTATTATTTAAAATCGAATGCTTTCACCGACGTGGCGTTGAAGATGGGTACTCTCCCGGGTCATCGCTTTTAAAACGTCTTTCACATTATTTTCTAAACTTACTCGATGTACGTTGTTTAAAGAGTAACTTTGTGTAGTGTTTAACTTTTTCTATTGTTTACACCGTTGTCGCTGCTTAAAGAGTAAGTTTTCTTTCTTAAACACCGTTAGCAGTTCGCCGGCTAAATATATTTCACGTATTTTCTATTGCTTTCGATGACGTTCTTTTGCTCTAGCGTCGCTTTGTTTTACTTCAGGTCTATGCTTTAAAGTCGCGAAGTTCACTGATCGAAATAAAGCTTACGTTTCGTATGTATATAAAAAGATTTACTGACATTTCTGACGATACTGACAACGCACGGCTCGGACTTTTGGACACTCCGCGACTCGACTCGTGATAACGAAACAAGTGTCTGCAGACATTCGAATGCTCACGACAGTTGCGTAACTTTGTCTTTGATCGAAGCTGAAACTCTCGCTCGTCGGTGACATTAGGTTATAACAACACACATTCATGAAAAACGACTAATTATCAGTCGATGTCATGAGTTTGACTTTAAAGCGAAGATCATCGCATAGTTAAAACACAGAGCGTAATAGTTGTGGCTAGTCGTGTAATGTTCTTAAATGGTAGCGAGAGGAAGTTCTCAGTGATAAATATCGAAACCTGATCTTGAAAGCGGATAAGCCTCGGGATACTCCTCCCTACTAGAGAATCACTCTGCCGATCGCGAACATCGTGAAAAATTTCTTTTCTTACGCGAGTCGAAAATGCTGCGGCAATTGCTTGCGCGTGCATCCACCAAAGTGAAGAATCCTGCGTGTCGATGCTGCGATTATGAGAGGCATTTCGACTTGGGCGGTGACGAGATAGTTTAGCTGTGTCGCAAGTGATTGCGGCTGGGAAATGATCTCGCAGATAAGGGAAGAAGGTTCAGCGTAAACGTCCTTCGCGATGAGAGTGGGTCGTCTCATTGGGAAGTAGGGAGGACGAGGAGGAGGAGGAGGATGATGAGGACGACGAGGAGTGGTTGTCCATGCGAGGTTCTTTCCACAGTTATTTATGGTGTGAATTCACAGTGGTCGACTCTTCATGCGAGAGAAAAGTTAAATGCACTTAGCGTGGCAGCGTTGATGGCCCGAGTGAGAAACGAGCAGGTGTTCGAAAATTGTGTTACTCGATGCGTAAATTTTAATGCCGGGCAAATTCTTAATTCTTGTGCTTGCGGGATACCTAATCAACCGCGCCACGTGCCGCTTTGCCCGGTGATTGGATCAAGCGGAAAGGAATCGTAGCTGGATGTAGAGACTAGAATTGCGTATCGCTATCATGAATGGTATGCGTGTAAAGACATGACGTTAAAGCTGAGATGGGAAGATGTAATGCGGATACGCTAATGGTGTACGCATATTGGTAAAATATTTAAAGCGTTAAAGCCAAGGTAGTTCGGAAAGCCTTTGAGTACCGAACGCGATGCTTCGTTTAGCGACTTTCCTTTCCTGCGACTATTTTCGAGGCGAAAATGGGATTTCTACGACGTGGGCCCGTTTGAAGTGAGTCGGTGTAAAAAGGATTAGCTATATGAAGTGAAAGGTTGTCGTGTCTGAAAAGTAGGGAGGGTGAGAAGTTTTGAGAAACGCAGTGAGCAGTAATTTTTCCTAAATTTCTAATATATTATTTATGATTAAACCTCTAATTAAATCTCGATAGGGTCACGTAGAATATTATATCAAATCGACAAAGCACGTAAAACGTGTCAGCCTTTTTAACCATAAAAATAGAAGTAATAATTGAGAAACATTTTGTTCATACTGAGAATCTCTTGCCATCTGGCATTTGAGAGAATTCTCATTTAGTCCAATAAAATTATTAAAATCACACATTTCATATTGGTTCTAATATATGTAAAGTGATGTAGAGCTCACTATAATTAATCGAGACATGTCTGTTTAGATCCAATAATTCAGACCTGCTTTATTAAACATTATTTATAAAACTGCTATACAATGCGTCGATGACTACAGCAATATTTTAATGCTACAACCATTCAATCAATTCAAGTTAGTAATAAACTCAAATCGATGTCAGTATTCAGGGCATATTTCTATAAATTTATGGTTGTGAGATTCAAAACCTTTAATAAGAGCACATGGTGACATCGGAGCGATCTTAATAATCGGGTTCCATATTCGAGTCTCTTGCTCATGAATTCGTCTTATCATTACTTCCTCTTCTTTTTCAAATCTGGAGGCGTCTTTGTGGACGTCCTCAAATGATCTTTATTCATATATACATGTATTTTGAAAGTAATTTCGAACCTTTTCAATTAGTCATTCTCTTCTTTACTCCATGCATCTGTTTTGGTATAACTACTGATATTATGTTATTTTTAATTATTAAAACTATTTTTATATTCAATGATACTAGAGTGATTATCTCAGTCCATACTGATGCATCTTGCTTAATATTTGCTTGCTATAAGAAATGAACTCACCTTATTTTGCCTAAGCACTCAAGTGTGTTGGCAAAATGACAAGCTCACTATCTGGTCTTGAAGGGAAACTGTTAGTGCATAGAGCAGTCCATGAACTTGGCTCTTTGGGCAGCCTATTAGCTCCTCTCCCCCGGGCCCGGAGAGTGCTCACTTTGCCAATGCAACCCATTATATTATTTCATCTGAATTTGGATTTAAAAATAAAATGTTTAAAGTCGAAATCTTTTATCGATATGATAAATTTGAAAAATCTTTTATGAAATTCAAAAACAGTTAAAGAGAGCTAGTATTACTTAACTCTTGTTAATTTTAATAACTTTTGACTCTAAAGTGGGAGGGAAGTATCGACCATAATATATTATAAATACAAAAAGAATAGTGATAGGTGATTTATATTTGTATTTAAGTAATCAAAACAGTAAAGAAAACGACTATATACATGTTTTCAATATCTTCTACTAATCCAAAGTGTAGATCCAATGAGTAAAATTTAGAACGCAAAAATGTATCCTTGATAATTATTTATTTTTATTAAATATATTTGAATCTCCTTCTAGAGGCAAGAGACTTGTAAAAAGAAAGAGACAATAAACAATAGATGATAAGCATCTATACTTAAAAATTTAGTAAAGAACATATAACTACAAATAGAGGTACTCAGCTTACGACGATTTATCGATGGTAGATTTATTAACTTTATCGGATGTTACATAGGTGGAAAATAAAAAGTTTGTTAACATCTTTGTGAAACCTCGATTAACATGAATCATACCGAATTAATGTTTTTTCATAATATCGTAACCCAAAGTGAGAAGAACTACAACTCCTGTAAAAGACTTAACGGACATTATATATTTAAATATTAAATAAAAGTTCTTGAACCAAGTTATAATATTATTACAGTTCTATAACCCAGGGACTTCAGATTTGACCTACTCTACCATTCACTATCCATCACTGTGCTAAGGGTGGTGGTCAAAAAGAAACCAGATGGATCTGTAAATAATTACCCACTGCACAAATATTCACGTTTTTAATTTTATTTTAAAATAAAGCAATTAATACATCACGCATATATAAAATTAACATTCTCAACCAAACACCCAGCAGTCATATCAACATGTGATTCCATTATTTTTAAAAATATATATATATATATAGTAATTAATTTTTAATAAAAATAATATTTATAAATACATATCATTAATTAAAAAGAAATAACTCTAAATATAAGCTGTAACTCATCAATCAAATTCAACCAAAAAGTATATTTTTACTATGAAAGTAGATCTGCTTTCAGATATCAGTCACATGTTTTACTTATATATTTATTTAAAAAAAAGACGATTTTGTCTTTTTCTAATAATTGATAATAATAATACACATCGAGTTTTATTGTGTTTTGTCTTGCACCAAAAAAATAATTCTTTAAATAATAATAATATAATAATATTGTATCATGTGTTCCATGTATCATTGTTTTTTTTTCCACAATCAATAGCAATTAAAATGACTTCATTTTTTGTCCTTGTATTTAGAGAAATATCAACCAAAATTAATAACTAAGAAATATTAATATAATTGATATATTTGAGTGTGTGTGATAACTAAGAAAATTAATGAATGATGTGAAAAGACAACCGTATTTATCGAAATCTCTCTATCATTGAAAAAATAAAATAAAATAAAATAAAATAGAAGAAATAATAAATGTTAGTTCCGCCGGTGTGGTTTGTGGGTTTTAAGGAACACTCAAGCACTCATAGAAATCTCACACAAACCAACAAAGAAAGAGACACATGACATTGGTAACCCAGTGCGGTGTCACCTCGCCTACGTCTGTGGGGCCAAGCCCGGAGATAAACAATCCACTAAAAGAGGTAAAAATAGATGAGTACAAACACTTGTCACTCACACTCTCAACAATAAAGATCACTACCCTCTCTAGATTGTCTGATGCTCACACACTTTCCTCCAAGAGTCACCCAAGAGTCACACCTACAATCTACGAGCAAGGTAGCTTATATAAATGCCTCAATGTCCCAAATATAGCACAAATCTCTTTTAGAATCTCCGCGGCTACTAATTTAAAAACCTTCCGAAAATTAGTCTGCAATTCCTCGTTAGTAAATATAAGTTGCAACATGGCCCTGATTACTGACTTGACTGAGTTCTAGTTACGCTATGGGACGACCTCAAGACCCATAAACCTCCCGGCCATGCTTTAGTCCGAGTCGATGCACTAGAATCTCCCGATCCCGACCGCCGGAACTAGCCTACCTCCTCGGGTCCTCATCACGCAGCCTCGCAAGTGCGCGACGTCCTTGTGTGCCTTCACGTAAACTTGCCAAACTTAGCCTTCAATCCACCCTAAATTTGATCTTCAAAGATTTTTCCAAACTTGATTTTCAATTCACCCAAGTCTGGTCCCTCAAATCTCGTCTTCAATGAGACTTTCAATCAATCTTCATCAAGGATTCTTCCAATCATATCTTCAATTAGTCTTCATTCACACCATGAATAGATCTTTCTTTAATTGCCTCCACCATATTTAGTCTTCAATATGGTCTCGAGTATGATCTCGTCTTCAAATAGCTTCAAGATAATTCTCCTAAAATGTTATAGGTTTACTAAAAATAGATCCACCAAGATCTTCAAGACGTTTTCATGCACCCAAGCCTCCTTACTCACGTCACAATGCTTACCACATCATCAATTATGCTTTCATTATCTTACTGGCCACGTCATCTGGCCCTAGGTGTCAAATCATGCCAATAAATAGTGCGATTACACTAATAATAAATAATAAAAAATCATCAAATGCATTGAAAATCATGAGTATAGATTATTTATATACTGATATTAAACAATGACAATCTTCTTCCGTTCACCATTGATTTATTTTACATCAAAATATATCATTTTAAATAAGTATTTAAAATACAAATCACGAGGCATACTAATGACAAGGGAATTCATTTTTAAGATTGAGATAACTGTCACAACTCATATATATATATATATATATTGAGAAAATGACCCACCAACTTGAACATGGCCTACAAATAAAAAGAGCTCACTAGATGAAGTAGGTAGCAAAGAGAAAAGAAATTAAAGGAGGAATGAATAATAATTTTTTAAAAAATATGATGTTCGAACTTTGAAGTATGCTTTATTTAATTTTATTTAATTTTCATTTTTATATTAACTAATTTTGAAAGGCCCTTATATCTTTCGCAACTTGCTAAATATATAGGGAATTTTTTTTTCTAACAAACATATTATTGTTTTATATATTTTTATTATCTTAAATTATTATGTTATAAGGTTGAAACTGTCCCCAGATTTAACCTAAGCTGTCTTATCAAAACAAACAATTAATTCAATAAAATATACTCAGAAGTAACATATAATCCCTCCATACTTTGCTTATCCACACAATATCCCTTCAAGTTTGTATATTCCTAACAAGTCCTTACTTTTCATGCATTTATAATTCAGTCTAGATTCCATTGACAGTGCTAGAAACGGAGTTAAGGCACCGAAGAAAAGAAAGGAGTTGGTTATCAAGGACTAGTATAAGAGGAAGTAGAACAATCCACCATCACACCCTACCTCAATACCCACATTGATAGGTGAAAATCCCATCGTATCCCTGTATTATAATGTTTTCATGTGTATTATATATTTATATGTCATTTATGTGTAATTTATGTCCAAGAAGTGTAGTCATTAGTTGTTCTTGTGTAATATGACCATTTTTTGTGTATGTTTTATTGTTCTTGTACATTTTGTGACGTAACTGAGCAACATTCAAATACACTAACAATGTGTTAATGTCAAAATACAGTTATAATTTTGATATGTTACACTCGAACGACATAACTTAACCAAAACAACTAATGGTAAGAGGTAGAAGCAAATATCTCCTACGATTTCTATAAAACATTCATAGCAAACGTTAAGCATGAGACACATAAAAATATAACGCACATACCCACAACTCCTCCAACATTGAGAACTCCTTCACATTACTCGTCTGAAGTAAAGATGGATAAAAAATTAAACTAGCTTTATACACAGTTATCTTAAAGAGCAAGGCAGAAAAGGAAAAAACTTACTTATAAATCAAAGTAATAAGTACTACAAAACCATAAAAAAATATGGCAAAAAATACCATGAAGGTTTCATCTATATTAAAGCTCCACAATACTATTTAATGACAGATGTGACAGGAAGAAAAAGATTGTTTTTTTAATTATTTTATGTTCATCTCGTAAGGGCATTTCAGATATTACACCAAAAGGAAATTGACGGAGTTAATAACGAGGACTTCACTTGGAAATTCGAGCACTGTTGGAATATTAAAATGGCAAAGTCATCAATCGGAAAATTCATAAGTAATTTTTCTATAAATATATATAATGACCAAAATCTTTCCTTATATATGAGGTAGATCTTACGAGCTGTCCTTTCTTCACTGTACCATATTGTTTCAATACACCAATAATTTAGTTCATATAGTCCAAAGATGATAAAGCAAACAAAATAAGTATAGTTAAAAAACAAGGGGTAAAATGATAATATTCGCCAATGATAATATTCGCGCAAGATGAGAGCACGGTTCGGTGGTGAGTATGGTTCTCCCACGTGTTCGTTTCTGAATTCCGACGTTTATCGTTTTTCTAAAATAAAAAAAATAAAAAAATGATAACATTCTGTTAGGTAAAATAAAAATTATTAAATAGTTTGGAAAATTCAAGACAAAAGAGATGGCATGTGAACAAAATTTAAACCATTAGAAAAAAATTAATATAAAATCACAAAAAAATTTTGTGGATGAGAATGAATAAAAAGATTTATTATTTTTATTTATTATTATTATTATTATTATTTTATAATGAGGTATTGTTTCTGACCAATGACCTTTGGGTCAATTGATATTAAATCTCTTGCATAGGACATTCATTTCGAGGAGGACTCGGGATCAAACCTCATATCTTTCGCAAGGTGAGGCACGTGGGTCGGCGTTGAGCCTTGCTCCCCACATATGGGGTTCTGGTGCTTGTCGCCTTTCTCAACAAAAGAAAAAATAAATAGTTGCTTCTGTGTCTTCATGAATTACGGCTGTGCTCTTGAATCAATTATATTAGTAAAATTATTTTTGATTAATAATTTAAAGAAGGTTAGAAGAAGAGATTGAGGAGCTTGAAAAACGTTTATCAGGCCAAGAGATTAATGATAAGTTGGAGGTCTTTATCTGAGACATTTTATGAATTTAAAGCTTTTCATAAGAAAAGATGACTGATAGATCTTTTGATATGTTTGTAAAATATCAATAATATTCTTTGATTTTAATTTTAATTTTTGATTAGACTAATGATAAGTTGGAGGACTTTATCCGAGACATTCTATGAATTTAAAGCTTCTCATAAGAAAAGATGACTGATAGATCTTTTGATATGTTTGTAAAATATCAATAATATTCTTTGATTTTAATTTTATTTTTTTATTTTTAACCTTTTAGTTTTTTTAAATATTTTCTCATAAATTATTATTAACATTATATCTCTTCATTTTTTTTCTTCTTCTGATTTAAAAATACCATAAAAACCCGCCACCTCAAACAAAGAAGAAAAAAAAATGGGAAGGAGGGAATAAAAATAATATAATTTTCAAAAAAATAAAAAAATATTATTTTAGATCTTTTCCCACTATGCTTTTTAAAAATCATAAATTTTAAATCAGTCTAAAAATCATGAATTTATTATATGTTTTAAAAAATTTTAAAAAATAAAGATGGGGGAATTTTATATTTGAGTTGATTAAATTTTGATTTAATTAATATTTACAGTATTTATTAATATTAATAGCCTATTCACACAAATTATTATTTTTAAATATAGAGCATTTTGTTGGGAATGGTACTCATGTCACCCCATCCCACCAACTAAAGAAACAGTACTTGGTTTCTGTTCTGAACTGAAGGAATGGTTTCTAGTTTCGGAAGTGTGTCGGTTGGTTTGTTGGTACATTGGAGATTATTTAATAATTGTTAGACTTTTTTATTTTTAGTTATAATTCATTCCCTAAATTGTTAAATTCATACAGATTTTTTATTCATTATTGTCTTCTATTTGTTAATACACTTTTTTTTTACTAAATGGATTTTTGTTTAGTGTTGTACTTTCCTGATCGAACTTTTAAATTTCTCAGTTAAATACTGTATTTTAGCGTTAATTATTTTTAATTTATTTTTTTTTAAAAAAAAATAAAAATATGTATAGTTTAATTAAATCTGGTTATGATTATTTTAATTTTGATCCATCCATGCTGATTACAAAAAGGTAAAATGAGAAGCATCTGAAAGAAAAAAAAAAATTCATTAAACAATAACAAGGTTAATTTAAGTGATAAAACTTTGAATCTCATAAGTAATTGATTTTAACTTCAAATCTATAAATATTTTATTCAGACTAATAACTCATACGAAATATGTGGGTAAAACACTTAAAAAATCTTTTTCAATAAACAGGTAGAATTAATTATAAAAATATAACATTTAAATATATAAAATGTTTCAAAGTTATTTGGGTTTATGGAGATATGATAAACATTAACCGACTCATATCATATATATTTTTAGGAAGTAGCATTAATTTAGAATATATTTAATACTTCTCACTTGATCATATTTATTCTGCAAATTCAAATATCTATTTAAAATGAATTATCTTTGTTACATTATTTGCACAACTATCTTATAGTTTGAGATTTTTTTTGGTTGTGTAATTCTATGTTTTAATTTCATAATTATAATGCTTTTACAATAAAAAGGTAGGGAGGGATGTACATCATATAAATCCTTTTTTTTTATATTGCAAAAGCATTTGTCGGCATAATTTTTGTTGAGATTAGAATCTTCTTTCAAAGAAAAAGAATACTTAATTAAATCACAAAAAATGTTATCAATACACTCAAAATATCCTTTGTAGATTATCATTTTGTCTAAGACTTAAGAGTTTGGATTCCTTTCTTTTATTCCTGTTTAAACACAAAAATCTTAAACTAAGAAATAGACCTTGAAGCTAACGAAGAGCATCCTAACTCCTAAGCAATTGCAATAATTGAGAATACATCAAAAAACGATGAAATAATAACAATAAAACTATATATATATATATATATATATATATATATTTCTCCAGAGTTCATAATTCAGTACCTTTTCCAGACAATCCAAAATCCAAAAAGTTATTTTGTCACAAGCTGAGTGTGCATGTACCAATAAAACACAACTCATCAGTCATAACACTGATCAGTACCATTTGATCATGTGCGCAAACAAGTCAAAAATAGAACAAAAAAAAACAAAAAGACAACACACAACTTGTTGGTGCTTATATATTTTCATTTAAATGCAATCCTCATGTGAAAACAATCACCTCTTAATTGAATCCAAGGTTCTACCATTCAATTATATATATATATATGAATGTGTGGCTGATGATGATATATGAGTGATAAGAGAGATATCATGCTGAATAATTAGGACAATGGATGCATGAACTGAGATGGTCTTGTGAATCATTATGAGATTATGGAGGCCCCAGTGTCACTGCAGCAGACATGCATGGCCACCAGTTGAAAAGGAAATTGTAATAATTTTGATTGTTTGTTTGTGTGAAGATAGCCATGCATGATGGTTCATTCAATTTAATTTACACCATGTATTTGGCTGAGTGTGATCTGGCATTGTAAGCTTTCAGCCAAAAGACAAAAATGACCACAAACTTATGGTATGAGTGATGGTCATGCTGCTGGCTTCTTGTCTTTTAATTCCTCTCCTTCCGCATAGAGCTGGTGCCTGGTGGCATCCTATATATAGATATGTATATATATATAATTAATAGATGGATACAAAAAACTTGTTGTGGTATATGTTAAAATTAACT
>NC_052489.1:29592944-29659449 GCF_009730915.1 Dioscorea cayenensis subsp. rotundata | reverse complement strand
GGTGTCGACGGTGACGCGCTTGGAAGAGACGAAGGTGGCGTCGGTGGTGAAGCAGAGAAGACTTTCAGGGAAGGAAGTGAGGAAGCCACGAGAAGAGGCCGGAGAAACCTCGGCGGTGTAGACGGGGGCGATCATGCAGAGCGTAGCTAACGCCGATGCCGGGCGACGAAACGGCCGATCGCGAGGAAGAGGTAGGAGGTGGCGAAGCCGCAGGAGGAGAGCACCGAGGAAGAAGATGAAGGCGGCGAGGACGAGAGGAAGCGGCGGCCGATCCAGTCGGAAGTTTTCAGCTGGCGGCGATGGAGCCGGCGAGGGAGTAGAGGTTGAGGGATGCCGATGAGGATCTCGATTTGAGTGTCGTTGATGTTTAGGTTGTCTTTTATGTACAGTGCTGCCTCACTCATTACTCCAATGTCTTTTAAATAAAATATAAATAATGTAAGAAAAGTAGTAACTGATATTTTAAAATAAATAAATAAATAAAATTAGTAAAAAATAATTAGTGTTCTCGTTTTGGAGAACCATTAATTGAATTTTTATTTTAGTGTGGAGGAGTGGAGATGATCTGATGGATATCAATGAGTGTTCAATGGATATTAATTAGTGAGTGTCTCAATTTGTGTGAGTGAGTGCTTTTTGTTATTAATTGAAAATTAGAGGGGTTTTTCTAAGCACTACCCCCTCTATAGGTTTATAAAAATTAAATATACAGGCAGTTTTTAAAACCCCCTCTACAAATGTGTCCCTAAAGATAGAAATCAGTGTAGTCGTGAACGGTTTTCAAGTTATATATGAAGTAATAAGTCTTAACAGTGCAGTGGATAAATAAAAAGTATGGCTCATACATATGTATGAATAATGTGACCATCTCAGGTACAATATATATGTATTGAAATAAAAAGTTATATATGAGCTTTTATTATCTGATGGAGTTATTGCATGTTCATCTTATATTCATTCTGTTACTCTTTATTTGTCATTTTTTGGAAGCTTTTTTCTTTTTATTTTTTATTTAACACTTTACAAACTGAGAGTATTATTCATGTTTTTTTAATTTACCCTTTTTGCCACTGCTCTCTTGGATCATGATATTAAATGTATTATCCCTTCAAAATGCATGTCATAACTAAACCAATGATGGGTTCAAACGAGTTCTCAACACATCCCCTCTATCACTTTCCAATACGCTTTAGATGTTTTCGACAATCGTCATATATGCCTTTATTGACCAAAATATAAAGTTAGTTAATATCCGTCTTTCATGCCGTTATTTGAACATAACGCACTTCTCATCTCAAAGCGAGGGTCAATACATGTAAAAATATCATTTATTTAATGAGAGAGATCAATTTTTGAATAGTAGCTTTTTTTTCCAACCTTTGATTATTTGAGAAAATTAAATTATATATATGTATATATAAGATGATAGAAATTTTGTATTTGAAAAATATAGAAAAACGATAAAATTTGTTGCAATTGTCGTCGAAGATAAGAAAAATAATAAAGTTTAAATTTATTAATATGCAAAATTGAACAAATTTATGTAGAAAGATAATAAAAATTTATGCATTTAAAAAACCAAAAACAAAGATATGATAAAAATATAAAAGATCATTTTTCAATAGAAACTTTGCTTCATATTTTAATGGGATCTTAGTGACTGAAAATAAAAAGATATTAACTAAGTGTAAAAATCATGACGAGTGAAGACATATATGACATGTGTCAAACATCTAAACTGTATTGAAATTAATTTGATGGGAGATGTATGCATTAGAGCTCGATCCTCACGGCACTAACTAAAAGTAGATTACCCTTTTAACTTTTCCAATTAAAATTTTATTATTTAAGTCATATAAAAACCTACAACGAAAATAGGAATAAAATTGGGTGATTTAATTATTTTTTTATTTTTGAAATATCTTTTAATGTATCTTTTAAAGCAAAAATTTTTGTTGAGAATAAATGTTCAAAATTTAGATTGGATCACATTATAAAAATTATGAAAAAGAGAAAATATTCTTTTTATGACGCTCACTGTCACCAAATTAAATTATGGAGCTAAAGAGGCTCGAGTAAGCTAGGTGAAGACGCTGTTTATGACTCAAACGAGGTTGATTTCTTTTTGGTTACCAAAATTTCTATGTAATATATATACAAGTGGTGTTTGTTAAGAGTTAAGAGGAGTGCTTATTGTTTCTTTTCCGCTTTTTCCTTTAAGTTCCAAGTTTGTATGAACTATCATGAATGATAAAGTGAGTTTTAGCCCTTGATATAAAATAGAAATTTGTTCCTAGTCAAGTCCTCTATCTATCTAGTGATTAACAGTATGTGTGGTTGAATGTTGAATTGGTAGTGTACTGGTCGTTGAACATATATGTACGCACAACTACACATTGCAAATAGTTATGTCTCTTTAATCATCAATATATAATCAATATAATTTGGAGATAAGTATCATTTTATGGAGAATGAAAATAGAATTAGTCGAACAAGATTTACTTCTCTTGCTGATATCCAAGAATTTAAGAGTAGATATATATATATATATATATATATATATATATATATATACATACGTAGATGATTAATTGTTCTCCAACTCCCTTAAATATCATTTCTATAAATGATGGTAATCAAACGGTCTTCCTATCATATCATCATCATATCTAGGAGTTGATATGCGAAGAATGTTTGCGCCGGTAGTGCTCTTCATTGTGCTCGTTTTTGCTACAATATCTCTGAAAGTTCCTTCATCGCTGATGCAGTTGACACTTTGGCTATCTTCGATCATGGTTTAGTCATCACTATTCTCAATTCAACTGCCTTCAAGTAGCTCCTAGGGCACAAAACCTCCAGCTGGCCTTGCAAGCTTCAAAATTACTCCTTCAAACTAAAGCCTTGAAAAACCATGAACAGCTTTTCAAGTTATATATGAAGTAATTAATCATAACAGTGCATGGATAAATAAAAGTATGGCTCATATGTATGCATGAATAATGTGACAATCTCTGGTCCACAATATATGTATTGACATAAAATAATAAATGCTTTATTATGTGATGGAGTTATTGCATGTTCATCTTATATTCATTCTGTTACTCTTCATTTGTCGGCTTTTGGAAATTTTTTTATCACTATAAAAACTGAGAGAGTATATTCATTTTTTTTTAATTTACTCTTTGTCACTTCTCTTGGATTATGATAAAAAAACATTAAATGTATTGTCCCTTCAAAATGCATGTCGTAACTAAACCAATGATGAGTTCAACAGTCCAATACGTCTCCCCTCTACACTTTCCAATACATGTTTAGATGTTTAACAATTGTCATATATGCCTTTATTTTCCAAAATATAAAGTTGATTAATATCCCTCTTTCATGTTGTTATTTAATCATGATGCAACTCTTTAAATGCGTTGGTCAATACATGTAAAAACAAATTCCTTTTTTTTAATTAGAGAATCAATTTTTGAATTTTTTTTTTTAAGTATCTTTTTTTTCAACCTTTGATTATTTGAGAAAATTAAATTATATATATATATGTATATATAAGATGATAGAAATTTTGTATTTGAAAAATATAGAAAAAAGATAAAAATTTGTTGCAATTGTCGTAGAAGATAAGAAAAATAATAAAGTTTTAATTTATTAATATGCAAAATTGAACAAATTTATGTAGAAAGATAATAAAATTTATGCATTTAAAAACCAAAAACATAGATATGATAAAAATATAAAAGATCAGTTTTCAATAGAAACTCGGTTTAATATTTAAATGGGATCTTAGTGTATGAAAATAAAAAGATATTAACCAAGTGTAAAATCATGACCAGTGAAGACAAACATGTGTCAAACATCCAAACTTGTATTAGAAATTAATTGAGGGGAGATGTATCAGATTAGAGCCGATCCTTAATGGCTCTAACTAAAAATAGATTACCCTTTAACTTTCCAATGAAAATTTTATTATTTATGCATTGTAAAACCTTACAACTAAAATTGGAATAAAATTGGGTGATTTAATTTTTTTTTGTTTTTTGAAATATCGTTAATTTTTTTTAATCTTTTATAACAAAATTTTGGTGAGAATAAACGTTCAAATTTAGATTGAATTTTTTTTCACATTATAAAAATTATGAAAGGAGCAAATATTCTTTTATTTTTTATTGAAAGTATATATGTTTGTTTTTTTTTAAAAAAAAAATAAATTTGAGTGCAAATTAATGAATGTTCAAATTTTCTTATTTATTTTTTTTCATATTTAAAAATTATAACAGGAGGGAGTATTTTGATTTTTAATTGAAAAAATATATATATATTTATTTGGTCCTTTTGATTTCTAAAACAAAATTTTGATGGGAATGAATCTTCAAAATTTTATTTAATTTTCTCAGATTTTAAAAATTATGGAAGCAGGGAATTTTTTTTTTTGTTAGAAAATAAGCATGCATTATATGTGAATTTATTCTTTGAGTAATGATCAAAAGCTTGATATGAATCATCCTTCTGGAACCCGCCATATTTTACATCAGGAAATGGATACAAAGATGTCCAGTTTCACAAATGATGGTATGCCTGCCAAGAACTCCCTTGATCAGCAAGATCACATAGAGGTTATACACTGGAAGCTAATAGTAGTAGCTGCTCGCATCATTGGACACCTTCACATAATGTCACTATTATATCTTAATTCATTCTTTAACTATGTTCATGCTTATCTTTTGGTTAATTAGTTGACGTATCTTACTAGAAAATTTGAATGACGCATACCATTAGGAGTTAGTCTGACGCATACCATTTGCACATTTCATGGAAATGGAGGTTGTAGTCCAAGAGCTCATTGTGTTATATTTGCTGATGCAAGTGTATGATGAGTGAACTAATACATTCAAGCTAGGTGACAGTCACATCCAATTCAAGCTACAGGATATGGCAATCGTGCTTGGTGTATAATACGTGCTTGAGTGAACATATTTCTTTATATATTTTACATGCATTGAGCATCATTTTTTTATCATGGTTTTTATGTCTCATAAATTGTATTTGGTGTTCCTTTTGTGCAAATAGAGTTGTGAAGGCTTTTAGAAAAGAAAAAGGAATCAAAAGATAGGTTATGAAGGCACATTTTGGGGAGTATTTTTGTGCAAATAAGGATCAAGACACAAGAGGAGCTCATACATAGGAGGGTGTGTGCTAATTTTTCAAGAGAATTCAAGCTAGATTGTGAGTTGGAAGGGCGCAAAGGCAGTCACACTCCCATGTCCCGACTTGTGTGAAGACTTCAAGAGCATTCCTAATGATGATTAGATGACAACAAGCCTTATAACCTACCACGTGGACATGTGCCTATCCATGTGGCCTCAAGAGAAGAGTGTTGGAGCCTTCTTTATGTTGAGTATTGTGGCAAAACACTGAAGCAAAATCTCTGTAATAGTACCGTAGTAAAACACTGATCATATGACTAGGTGAAAATTCTACCCAGTCATGTGGGGAATTCTGCAACCCACACGGGCACATGGAGGCTCACATGGTCACATGGAGGCACATGACAGACACATGTTTTTGAATTTAAAAGGCTGATTTGCCCTATTCTTTGGAGACTTTTTCACTGATTTTGAGAGGAAAGACAGCTAGGGTTTGGAGAATTCTTTGCGAATTTGGGGGGCGTTCTTCACCAACTTTGATATATTCTTTCTTTGTCATAGCATTTGGGGAGTCATCAGCAACCTAGCTTCGAAGAGGAATTCTTCAAGATGTTGAATAGCCCATCAAGGCCATCATCACAAATTCAAGAGGGTTTTATTCCATGGTTTTCATTAATTTATATTGCATTAATTGTTTTGTAACTTGATCCATAGAGAACTAAACCCTAGAGGGTACTTGGGCATGTGAACCCTATGATTTCATTCTTTGTATTGATTTAGTTTGTGTTTTTTTATTAAATCTTAGTTTAATTGAGTTTCAATCTTATTTTCTTATTACTTGCTTGCCTTATTGACTTTATGGTTGATTGGTATGCTTGATTTGTTTTCCTTGGTGAGAGAGAGGTCTCCATTAGGGCTAGAACTTCAAGATTGAAGAGGGTTGTGAGGGTGTGTCATGAGATAGTAGAGTGTCCCTTTTCCCCTCCAGTTGGTACATTCTATCTCCGTATTCCCTAAGCTCTATGCAACCATATTTGCTATGAGGTGTTGAGATTGAGAGATTTCTCCACTGGGACCTCATAGGGGTTAGGTACCTTTCACCTAGAAGTAGGATTATGTCTACCTTAGGAATCAGATATACTCTTAGAAATCCCTACAGTCTATTGCTGTCATATGTGGTGTGAGGTGTTGCGATTGAGCGATTTCTCCACCAGAACCTTGTAGGGGACTAGTATCGGTGATCTGGAGGAAAGGACCGATTATCTTTGAATTACCTTAACTTTATCAACTCGGTTAGAAAGACTTTGTAAATCTTATGTTTAATGTTAATTCCTAGGGGAGCACTGCTAGGGTACCTCACTTTTATTGATTGTGATCTCCTTTATTTTTACTCTTCCTTGATTGCTTGTGACATTCATATTCTCATCATTAAGTTCATTTCACCATATTCTTGATTCTGACTAGATAACTTAGAAGTAGCCATTACTAATACTTCTGTTCTATGTGGATTTGACTACCCACCTGTTGGATACTTTATTACTTCAACACCCATGCACTTGCGGTACACACACATAAATAGGTGTGTCAGTCTCAGTGTAGTGAGTTAGATATTAACTTCAAAAGGAAGAAGAACCAATGTGAATTTGAGAAGGAGTTCCTTCCTAAAGGGGTGGGCCAAACCAGAGACTGCCTTGTGAAGATGTTATTTACATTAATGATTAGGAAAGATGGCAACAAAGAGGAAAACTTCATCAAGTTGTTGTTAGTGTAAATCCTGGGATTCATGCTCTTCCCCACCACCACATGCTTGGTATCAGGATGGCTAGCACAGTATGTTGATGACCAACCAAGATTGCATCAATATACTTAGGCCCATGCGGCAAATAAGTGGTTGATGGATTATGTGCTAGATGCTGCTGCACAAGTTAGAGACAGGTGTTCTGGGAGGTTTTCACCAACAGTATCTACGAGGATTCGTCATTGTGTTGAATGTTTAGTTTTACGAGGTTATGGGGACAGGGAAGAAAACATAGTTTGGAAGATTGCCACACATCATGTGATATTTCGAGAATAGCTTTAAGAAACAATCCACCACGGGGAGTCTGCTGGAGGCATTTGCTGGTAAAAAGTTGATCAGTTTCTTCTTACTCTTTATCTATCATGTCAGTTCCTTTCTTAATGTCAATTGTTTAGGATAACAACATAGAAGTTTATATTTTACTCTCCAATGTCAAATATTTATACTTCTGTTTGCAAAATGATGTTTCCAATTACAAAAATTGATTGTAGTATGGTATTGAAATTTGAAGGATAAAATTTCTTAGTCTTGAAACGAAAGCCATGTTCAACATTGAAAACAACTGATTGTATTTAAAAATCATAGTTTATGTTTATCCCTTGACCATGTAATTTTTGTATATCTTTAAACATATAAATGAGTGGTTATTATTATGACATAGTTCAAGCCATTGGTCCCAGAGGGCCAGTTTGAATATGAAGTTATTAGTTCAGGAAAAGTTGACTATAGGGTCTTGCAAAACAGTTTAGTGGAGTCATTTACCCACCCCAAACTTTAAAATTCATCAAAAAAAAAGTCACATAAAAGGCCATGATAAAGAGAGGGGGGCGTCATCATCCAGAAGACATAACTGAGAGGTTATACTAGCTAGTATCAAACAGAATGGTCATAGACGTCCCCCTTCCTCTTCGAGTCCGGATGAGAATAAGTTTGCTTGTTTGTGGGATGATATTAGGTCACTACAAGAAAGGGCTAGCGTCTTAGAATGAACATCTCATATGCATAAGGACAAGGTCGATGAGGACACGATGAAGCCAAACCTAAAGAATAATATCGTACCTTTCCCGAAGGAAGCATCCCTCGTGCTACAAAAGTAGGAAAAAAACTCTCACTGAAGTGAGCCCGACCCACTGTTGCTGATGAAAAGTAGGATGAGAACCAGTACGAGAGGCCTCTCACCCGCACTGCAAGGGCAGCAGTAATTTCTCATTCAGCAACTCCTACCCTGCTAAAGAATTTAGCAACATTTGTAAAAGGAAGGAAGAATGGCGCATTACCTCCATCGCAATTGACTGCATTAAACGAGCAAAAAATGATGACATCGGCAAAGTAGTCGAGTCTATACAAGTTGGTCCTTGTGAAGCACAAGTTGAGGTTGACACCAGGGAACCTAGTGTACCAAGGATTGACATTGGGCTAGATAACATATAAGCATCGAACCATGATATCATCCAACAAGAAGCAACATGTGCACATTGATTTCGACAGTGACATACCTCGACCCCCAATGAATTTTGTACCACTGAAGAAAAGGCCTGTGGGATTTCAAAGGCTAACCAAACTACAACAAATGACTCTTTCAGTCTTCCTCAACACAAGAATGGATGAGTAAGTCTATTTCAAAAACTTGTTAACTCGTTATATTGATCGGTACCTATTTTTTATTTCAATGTGCATGAACTGTTTACAGTTTAGAAAACAACTTAACGGTGTAAAATCTGGGGTTTAACGCATTATTAGTTATAACTTTAACTTTCCTGTGTAAGAACCTACAATCGTATTATTCTTTTCTTTTATCGTTCAGTATTAGAAGTATGTGTTTCCAACTAGCTTTTCCTTGTCAATATTGGCACATCTATGTTATGTTATTTTCTTTTTGTGCTAAATCTTTTGTTTGAATCTGAACATATGTCTGGGCCAATGAATTGGGACACATAAGTCATGCCCATATGTATACCTTGTTAGACGACAAGCACATGGTACCGGAGGATGTTGTCAACACCTTTGTCTTGACAGTGCTCAATTCCATGAAGACATATCCAGGATAATTTAAGCAGAGGGCAACCATGAGTAGACCAATGGCCCTTGCCCTTTCCAAAAAGGAACACTTAACCAAGAACCTACACAAAATGCTGGCCCTTGTCTTGCATGACTATTCTTCAATTGAGGTAGTACTCATGCCAACAGTTTCACACAAGCACTACCACCTCCTCCTTCTTAAGAAATACAAGCAAGAATACTTGCACTACTCATCACTTAGAAGTGTTGTGTATGATCAGGCAGCAAGGGGCATCGGGAATCCATAAACTCTTGTACTTCTTTACATGCCCTTTCATGCTATGTGACTTATTGCCATTGTTTTCACTCTTTCAGTGGGTCTTATTTGACAAATATATTCAGGTGGCACTCAGTATTAGAGACACTGTCTCGTACCCACTCACACATGTCAAACAATGTCCGCATCAGAGGCGCGGTAGTGTATATATACAATATGATTTACGGAATAGACATTGAATGGTAAGGACCTCCGTGCACCACCAGGTGATATTGAGTTCTTGCGACTAGAGTATGTTGTGAGAATTTTGGCTAATGGAATCCTTCAAAACCTCTACTCAAGGAAGATAACAATTTCAACAGCATCATGAATGCAATAGGCCAGGACAAGATAAGCGAATCAAACCTTGCACAACCAGAAAAGAATCCACCTGATACAATTGAGTCAGGTGAACCACCTACGATAATAGCAACTGTAGAAACATTTGTGGAAAAATAACAACAACAAGCGATTAAAGAGACAAACAGACCAAATGTTGGAATACCATGACAAGTGATATGTATTCTACTTTTAGCAGTTATTGTTCAGTTATATATGTTGCAATTTATAACACTCTTTAGTGAACTGGATATTGGGAACTTGTGTTACTAACGGATGTTTTAGTCTATAATTTGTTATAACTAATACTTTAGCATGTTCATAGTTAATTTTGTGGACTTCACTTTACAATATGAAACTGTAGTTTGGCATAGGCGATAGCATTTCAATATTGTAATCACCTAGTTATAAAGTATGTATGTTTTTTCTTAAGGATTTTTCAAGTAATGAACTATATGGACCCAAAATGACAATGGAAATGCATTTACTAAAAACAAAATACATAGTTTTACATACATTGGTTGTGAATGCCCCTAGTAAAATACATAGTTTTAAAAAATACATATAAATCCAAAATTCAGTCCGCAATAACCTCATTACAAGTGGGCCTATTATGGCTTACTTGTTGGAATCACCTGCATCATAATTCTCGCACCCCAAATGCTTATGATTCAATCCTTTGGTGTCTCGGCCTGCTTTTCCTTTTCTTCTTAATGGGTGACCGAAGTTGGAGCGCACGGTTGTCATCCCTTGGTTTGTCATGATCTAGAATAGGGAAAATCATATTGGTATAAGCCTCTCAAAATAAGTTAATGGCTTACATGAGAGACCATAAACCTGCTACCTACGACAAGAACATTCCCAGTCACGCAGACTAACAGAATTGCTTTGGTTATTGATCACATCAAAATGTTCCCCATCCAAACGACCTACGGCCAAAGCCTTACTCTCCTTAACTACATCCTCAATCTTCTTGTGGATCATAGGCCAAAGATAAGTGTCCCACATCTGGCAATGCTTGCATCAATCGCACATCATGTTCATCATCTTGAACCTGCATCACATGGTTAATCAGTGCAAGATAATGGTACATATCAATGAAGGAACAATACTTGTAACCATGTATGAATAATACTAACTATGTCTAACAGATAGTAAACAAAAGCACTAAATATTAAACTAAACCACCGGATATTAAACCGTAATACTAGATTCTAATGTGTTAAATGCATACTTAATATTTTAGTTTCTGATGCTACAACAATACATAATTTTGTAAAGTGGAAACCAAATATAGGAATCTATTGCTCCATGACCTCTACAAATGGAATATATCATGCAAAAATGGGCATACCTAATAGAATCCACCATGTTACATATTGGCAAGTGACGTGCTTCTCTGATCTAGGAGTTGAATGACTCGGTAATATTTGAGTGCATCTCTCCCCATCATCAACCTATGAACAAGTAGTTGGACCAATGTGATACATCCAACTTGTGAAGCAGCCAACTATGTGCTTGTACTGACATTTGTTGTAACTTATTTATGGCAGCATCGAATTCTATCAATGTAAATATGTATGCCACTTTGGCTATCAACCTCCAGCACTCATCTTTTAATGCTTTCCATAGCTTCCTATTTGATTTAAGAAAGTTGGCCTGAAAGTGGCGTAAGTGGTAACCGTGTGGGGCAGATAGAAACACATTAGCAACCGCATTCACAAAGCCCCTGGATCAATCTGAAATGAATGTAATAATATCATGGTATTCGTTGTTTCCATAGAGTGCATCACCCAATTTTGATATGAACCATATCCGATAATCATCTGTCTCATTGTCCATGATGTCAAATGCTAGGTGAAAGAATCCTTCATTACCATCTTTCCGGGTCACTCCTAATAGAATACAACCATATTTCCCCAATAAATGAGTACTCGTCCAAGAAATAACATCGGCCTACATCCCTTCCTAAAACCATCCAGGGAAGCATGGAAGCAAAAAAATCACCGGCTGAACTTCTTACCATCTCTCTCAATTAGAATGATGCTGTCAGAATTGGTTTCAGTTACCTTACTTGCGTACCACAACAATAGATCATAGCTAGCTGTATCACATCCGTGTAGAATCCCTCGAGCTAATTTTTTACCCCTCCAAGCTTGTTTGTATGGTAGCCGAATGCCATGGTTATGTAGCAATCCCGTTTTGTATCCACTGCTTTGTATAGAGGACGATATCAGAGTTTTTGAATTACTTTCTTGCTAACCCATTTTTGAAAGCTTTCAGGTGTGATGCTGAACCAATACCACCACCACATGAATGTACATCATGCGTTGTTTTGATTCTAGAAGTGGCAAAATTACCTTCCCAAGAGGCATGGACACACCATTGGCATTCCTCAGCGGCACAAACCACGGTAACTCTCTCTTTATGATTTTTTATAAAACTATAGTTGAAATTGCACCTGATGGCAAAGTTTGACAATACATCCTTGAAGTGGCTCGCATCCTCATAACTGTGACCGATTGTAGTTATTTTAGAATAATTAGGTCATCGAGCATTCGATACTAGTGTACACCCCCCTTCTGAACTTGATGGCAACAGTGGGTATAGACTCGACGAAGTGCTTTGTGATAATGGTTGCCTGTGTAAGATGCTGGTGAGTGATCGATTAGTAAAATTTGTAAATATGAAAAAGGACATATAGACATGTAAAACAATATTTATAAATAGGAATATTCAGGGAGTAAACATAAATACACATGTTAATGCCAAACTCATGATATTAAAGCTGTTAATAAAAAATAATAAACAAAGACCTGAATAGAGTCTAATATAGTATATAGCAAATAGGAAAACAAATAAATCCACTAATGACAATTACTGTAGCATTAATGGACTTCCTTTGCCATCAGGCTCTTCCGTGACTTCATTTATATCCTCAATAAGCATATCAACTACATTATTTTAAACATATGGTGGACTACGCATTCTCGTGAAGTCAATTTCTAGAGGTTAATGAAAGAAGTTATTCGACCGCATCCGAGGATTAAATACTTCACCTTAACCGAGGGAGCTTCAAGAGACCAACATGTACATATTTGACTAAGATAGATTCTCATCCAGGGTTAGCAGGTGAAGTATTTAATGAGATCCATCATTGTTATACCTCTTGATCCCACAAAATGAATCCATTAAGAGACCTATAACGAGAGAAAATCAAAATAACCTTCAAGCATCTAATCAGAAATCGGAATATAACATGAAGATAGAGGCATATGCTTGAGCATCACAACTCTCACCAAACAACCTTAAATATGCTTCACGACAAGGAAACAAATCAAACAAAGGATTAGTTAGAAAGACCACAGATGATAACACCTAACCACAATTCAAACAAGCTCCTTTAACTAGAAGAATGAAGAAGAAAAAGCTTCTCAAAAAGAAGAAAGAAGCCCAGATATGTGGAATACCATGAAGATAATGCCTAATAGCATCTCAGCCAAGCTGCTCCAACGGGAAGAATGATGAAGAAGCTTCTCAAGGAAGAGAAGAAACCTAGCACCATATCCATTAACCAATAATAACAATAAGAACAAGAAGACAAAAAGAACAAGAAGAATGAAGAAGAAAAACTTCGTGCAAAGAGAAAGGGATGGTACAACCGATATCATAGCTTGTTTGTATGCTTTTCAATATCATATCTTGTTCATATAAGCTTCCTTTGAAAAAGACCAGAGTCACATTTTTCGACTCTCAAAGGACAAAGGGCATTGGGTGGCATTTCGGATCTCACGGTGCAAGCTAACCCGGATGGACCAGAATGACCATGATTCAAAAAAGAAGGATCGGGTAGTCTACATACATGTCAGAAGGACTTATTGGGTATTTTTAAAGTTTCAGGGGCTAAAAAGTAATTTACTGATATATTAAATATAGTTAACATTTTAGTAATGTTAAAAATTTCCCAAGGCCGCACAATTATAATGTTAAAAATTTTAACTATTTTTAAAATTATAAAATTAAATCATCTCAATATCCAATATATTTGGCATTATAATAGAGTCCCACAATTTTCTAGTCCCACAAATTATTTTTTAAAATTATATTTACAATTTTCATTTACTATTATCGTGTCCACATGATTTTTAATCTTTGAAAATTTCAGGTGCTTTTTATACAATAAAAAGTTAATTTATAATACTATCAGAGTATTAAATAAATTTGGTTTTTACACTAGGGTCAACACAATTCATATTTTTCTTGGAAAAATTATATTTAAAATTATGGTTTACTATTATCTATACACAAAATGTTATTCTATCAATGAGTATGCACGTAATTAAACAAAATATTATCGAAATATTGAATTATATATATGTAATTTATTATTAATAATTTAAATTTTAAATATTATTAAATTTAATATTTAATAAAATAATTTTAAAATTTTATTATGTTTTTGAGGGAAGGGCCTCATTTCACTAAGACCAATACTAGTCGCAAGCATGTATGTTAGTTTAAGTATCTTTTCAATGTATGGGAGAATGGTCCAGCTATATTAAGGCTTGTGTTTTTATTTTGTTTACTTTTTGTTCTAGTTTCATATGACTATGTAGTATTATAAGTACTAAAAGCACTTGAATAGAATATTAGAGAGTTTCTTAGCTCTAACAGATGTATAATTAAAAAAACTCAGAAAATAAATAAAATGTTATTAAGAGAGAGAAAATGAAGGAGCCTCAATTAATTTGTGTGTCGTGGTGTCTGATGAATTTGAGAAGAGGAGGATCTGAGATGGGATAGGCAAGAGATACTAGAAAAGATGGAGAGTGGAGATAACTTTTTTGCCTCTAGCTTCATTCATAATCCGGCTATAAAGCCTTTCAAACAATGAGCATTGCCCATCGGGCAACTGGACTCCACTAATCACATAGACTTCCATTAATTGCTTACGCACTTCTCCACTAACATACAACACTGCTCTCATTGGGACAAAAACACGTCACTCACCGATACTAATGATCCCCAAACTTCTATATCACAATCCCTACTACTATTTAACCCATGACAAAGTCCTTGAACTTTTGTGACATGTGCCAATGTCCCATCGACTCCATTCGTGATCTTCTCTTCGGACAAGATTCCACACCATCAACATTGTTTTCCATCTTTTTCTTGCCATATTAACCCCTTTGACTTGATCAAATGGTACATTAGCCCACCTTCTAGATTAGCCTTGACCTCAAGGTTGAACTCGAAAGTTCGGCATAGGTCGTGCTCGATTCTCCACGGCATTGATTGTTGGTTGGTATTCCCATCGGACGAGGAAAACTAGTGCACTAGTCGGTCATGAATAACAAGAGTACAAGATCGGAGGGATGGTGATCTGGCCGGAAAAAGCCCCAAGTTGTTGTTTGTTAAAGGTGGTGGCAAGCGAAGCTATTGACCTTCGGGATCTCCAAGGTAGCGTTTTAATTGAGAGACATGAAAGATGTCATGGATTTGTACGGTGGCCAGAAGAGATAAATGGTAAGCAACGGTATTGATTTTTCCGTAACTTGGAAAGGCCAAAAAGAATCATTTGTAAAGCTTGTAGAGTTTGTTGTCGGAGAAGAAATGCTTGTCGATAGGGTTGTAACTTTGGAAATACCTAGTCCCCAGCATTAAATGAAATATTTGTACATTTGGCATTTGCTTTTTTCCTCATGCGATTCTAGGCATAGAGCTATGTTTAGTTTTGAGTGTGCATAGCATGTAGGTTCGAAAGCACTAGAAGATCCTCAAACAGATGCTACACGGGAGTTGTCGACTATGTAATCTAGGAGTTATGGTGGAGGTTTGTCAAATATTTCTTCAAAGGGGACATACTAAATTGAAGAATATTATCTCGTGTTGTAGTGAAATTCATCCCAAAAAGGAAGTGAACCCAACGCTAGGGTGGTCGGATGTAAAGCACCTCAGATAATCTTCCAAGTAACAATTTAGGATTTCCATCTGGCTGTCTGATTGAAGGTGGTAGGCGTTGCTCATGGATAAGTCTGTCCCTTAGAGGAAAACAATTCACTTCAGAAGTGGCTAAGAAATATCGGGCCACGATGGAAAACTAGAGATGTTGGGATGTTGTGCAATCGTATTATATCTTGTACGAATACCTCGGTGACTATGGGTGCTGTAAAGTAAGTACTCAAGGCTAAAAAATGGGACTATTTGGATAGACGATCCACAACAATGAAAATCACAATCTTGGAGGAAGATGGCGGAAGATGGGTTACAAATCTAATGAAACTGATTCCCCAAATGTTGCTTGAAATGGCGAGAGGTTGCAACAATCCTTGAGGAGCCTTCTTAAAAAGACTTAACTGCTTGACAAATTGCAGCGTTGATGAAATCTCTGAACAAACTTGTGTATCTTGGGCGCGTAAAAGTTGATGAAAGTGTATGGCAAGTGCATGTGATGCTCGGCATAGACACCAACAGAGTATCTTGTGATATTCGACAATGAGTAATGATCGTAATGCTAATCGCTTTGGGAATGAAAATTTTGCCTTAATGTAGCATAACCCAATCATTAACCAAATAGTTAGGATGTGTCTTTGGTCTTTGTTGAATATCGGTGAGGAGAGAGACCGGCGTTGTGTCTTCACGGTAGTATTATTGAATGGCCGTCCAAATTGCTGGGAGGGGTCACGAAGTGGCCCGAGATAAACATGCTAGTGAAGAATCATTGTGAATTTGAGAGTGAGCATCTGCGGGTCACTTATGAGCCCCAGTTTTGTAGAATATATCAAACTTAAAGCCTAGGAGTTTGGTAAGCCATTTATGTTGATTTGGCATTTGTATTGTTTGGTGCAATAATGAACATGGCTTTGATGATCGGTGTGGATAACAAATCTGTAGCCCAACAGGTACTGCCTCCATCTTCAAACTGATTCCATTATGGCATATATCTCGTGGGAGTAGGCCGAGGATGAATGAAGCCATGGTGTTAATTGTTTGCTAAAGTAGGCAACTGGATGCTGATTCTGAAGTAAGATAGCGTCGATGCCATGTGTAGAAGAGTCCGTTTGAAGTTCGAAGGGATGACTGAAATCCGGTAATTGAAGCACTAGAGTGCTTATCAAAGCGAGTTTCTAGTCTTGAAAAACTTGTGTTGCAGTGGCCATCCAGATGAAAGCGCCTTTGCAAAGAAGCTTAGTTAAAGGGCTGCAAAATGGTGGCGTAGTTCTTGAGTGAAGCGCGGTAGTAACTAGCGAGGCCCAAGAGGCCCCGTAGGGCTCTGCAGATGTAGTTGGTAGTGGCAATGTTGAATAGCCTAAATTTGGTCAGGATCTACACGCAGTCCTTTGAACCCAAAAATTTTGTAGCCGAGGTAATCAATGCTCGAACATCTAAAGGCACATTTGCTCTGAGTTTTGCATATAGAGTATGGGAATTGAAATAGGGAAATAATGGTGTAAATGGTGGAGATGTGCCTCCTATGATGCATTGTAGACATGGATATCATTGAAGAAAAACCAATGCAAATTTCATGAGTGGCGGAAGAAAAAAATAGAATTCATGAGTGCTTGGAATGTAGAGGGGCGTTAGAAAGGCCAAAGGGCATTACGAGGAATACAGTAATGCCCTTCATGCATTTGGAATGCCGTTCATTTAATATTTGAAGGATAGATGCGTACTTAGTGTTAGCCTAAACAGAGGTCGAGTTTGGAGAAGTTGGTGGTGCCAGATAGTTCATCAAGTAAGTCCTTCACCGTCAATATAGGAAAACTGGTCCTTGATTGTCATAGCGTTTAACACTCGATAGTCGACACAAAATGACCAAGTGATATCACGCTCTCGATGAGGATCACTGGTGACAAAAGCAGACTCGAAACAGGTCAGTATGATGTCTTCCCGAGCATCTCTTGAATAAGTCGCTCGACTTTTTGTTTTACGGAAGTGGCGATGGCGATAGGGCGAACATTTACACGGGCGGTGTTCGGTGAAGCCAAATCTAGTGGTCAAATTTCTGGACCGGGAGGAAAGGCCTAGTGGGGAAAAGAAAATGGTCGCATACCTAGTCAACAAAGTCTTGAAGTAGTCAATGAAAGTGCAGGGAGCCCTGGGATCCATGTTTAGAGATGAAGTCAGTTGGGAGGCATCGTTGATCGGATCTAATGAGATGGATAAGTGGGGAAATCGAGTGGTAGCTTGGATTTGTCGCTTCAATGCTATCATTGAGATGGATTGATTCTCAGTGGATGGTAAGCCTTGAAGCTATATTTGTGTGCCACCTTGATCAAACTCCATCTAGAGAGCTTTGTAGTCAAATATAATTTGACTAAGTTCAGACAACCAATGGACTCCCTAAATGACATCCACGCCGAAGATGTGCAATAAGAGCAAATCAATCAAAAATACAGACTCACCCATTTATAATTGCACTCGAAGGGTTTCTCCACACAGTGCAAAATGTCCCTATTGCCTACCGTAACACAGATGTGAGTTGATGGTCAGACGGGTAAGCTGAGGTGAGTTGCCTAATGTGATTGGATGATGTTTTTTATAGAATCTCCATCAATGAGGATGAGGATGAGGAGGAGGTGGCTTCGCCATGTCACACTTATCTTCTAAGAGTTTAGCCATGCCCATGACATCATGAAGAGATTGTGGTTTTAATAGATACAATTACGCTGGATGTCATCAGCGTCCAGAGAGCAAGAAGTCCATTGAAAATGGTAAAGGACTAAGACCCGGTGATGCACATCGAAGGCATTCAAATTCGATTGAGATAGTGCTATTATGGAGGCTTGTTTGAGCTTAAATAATTGGGCTTTGTGATTAACAAATGAAGAAGGACCAAAGCGGAGCTCGGTTTGATGGGCAAAAGCTTCCCAAGTGGACAACTGATGAGTGGAAGATAACCAATGTTAGACTGTAAGGCATTACCAGTCATGTAAAAGGCTGCAATATCCATCTTCTGGTCGGGTGGAATATGGTGATATGTAAAGAAATGTTTGGTTTGGAAAAGCCAAGAGAGGATGTGATCAGCGACAAAATAATAGCACTTCCAACTTTGGCATATGAGTGATGGTCGATTGATTGACGATTGGGACCCAAGAAGCCTAGAGTAAGGTTGTAGGGTCAAGTCTACGAGAGGCAGGCGGGAGCCGGTAGGAGTGGAGGAGGGGGTACCCCTTTCAAGTTTTATCAACTTGACCATCGAATCTATCATCACGGATTGCTGAAGTGCTAAGGATTTCTGCATTGTTTCAACAAGATCGGCTTGATGATGGAGAGAAAGGAATAGAGAGTGTGCACTTTAGCCATCATAGAGTTTTGCAGGTCGATGAGGATAGCCATCTGCTCTTCCATAGCCTGGGAATGGGTCTTAGCAGTGTCTATCATGTATGGCGAGAGGGTCAATAAAAGCACTAATTTGCCATGGCCCCGGATAAATTTGAGAAAAGAAGGGCTGAGATGGGATAGGTAAGAGGAATTAGGAAAGATAGAGAGTGGAGATAACTTTATTTTTGCCATGCCTTTTCATTCATAATATAGCTATAAAGCCTTTCAAAACAACAACATTGCCATTAGGCAACTGGACTCCACAAACTCATACAGACTTCCATTAATTAGCATACCACAAACTCATACAGACTTCTATTAATTAGCATACCACAAACTCATACAGACTTCTATTAATTAGCACAAACTTCTCCACTAACATACAACACTGCCTCATTGGGCCAAAACTTGCCACTACTGATACCGATGCTCCCCAAACTTCTATATCACAATCCCTGCTACTATTTAACCCATGACAAAGTCCTTGAACTTTGTGACATGTGTCAATGTCTGGTCGACCCGTTCAGATCTTCTCTTTAGACGAGATTCCGTGCCTTCAACATTGTTTTCCATCGTTTTGCTTGCCATATTAACCCTTTTGACTTGGTCAAATGGTACAATTTGCATTAGAGATTAACCAAAGAGAGAATTCTAAAACCATGAAGTCATATAAAAATGCACCTCAAGTTATTTTCCTCCCAAAAAATATTTACTTGAGGTTGGAAATTAAAGTTTCCTCTTTTTTTCCCAAATTGGTATATATATGACCTATCATCATATGAGTGAGCTTGAGATAATGATGGAGTTGAAGAGAAGATAAATGAGATTGAATGGAAAAGAAGCAAAGATCTACGAAGAGGACGTGAACAATAGCAAGTGATAAAAAAGGAGAAACTATATATATATATATATATATATATATATATATATATATATATATATATATATAATCACACCAATAAGTGAATGATTGAGGAGAAAAAGGCCCAAAGTTTTGACAATTCTCTCAAGTAAAACCATCACACACTTGCCATAACTATATTTCAGAATTTTCTGATTTTCATCTGTATATTTTAAGAATTCATATAACATAAAAATGACATATAATTTCAAAAAATATACTATATGTTTATGTCAATAATTTGATGCAACTATTGGAAAAATCATTCTAATTGAATTAGGATTAAGAAAAATCATTCTAATCTAATTAGTGTTATCAATTACTAATAATTGATATTTAATCAACAATTAATTAATTGATATTTAATCAACAATTAATGGATCACATGAACACATGAATATATATGATGAATTAGGGTAACCTCACATAAAATCCTCCAACGTACATGTGGTGCTCTTGAACTTTTCACCCTAGATCCAAAAGAACTCATGGCTTCTTTTGCTTCAAGCAACTAATGTGAATATTAGGGTTTTCTTGTAGCCGTCTTTCGATAACAATAATTGTTAGTTAAAACCTTAATCAAATATCAAAACCACTCGGAATCTTTACATCTTTAGCAAATTAGTGTATACTAATTTAAATAATCACAATCATGCCCATCAATAAATTGCAATTTAATCCAAAAAGATTAAAGATATTCATATCATGAGACCAATATAATATTTTGTATATAGTCCCTCTATTAATAAATATTCCATATAAGTGTAAGTGTGTATGATTAGACCACCAATGGCACTGTCGATTCTCATATATATATATATATATATATATATATATATATATATATATATATATATATATATATATATATATATATATATTTTACCGTGGAGATAATAATTTTACATTTATAAATAGGTATATTTTATAAAACAATGTACTTTCAAAAAATTAACACCTTAAATTTTCTAACAACACATAAAAACACAATCTATAAATATTCTCTCCTACAATAGCGGGAGCATATCTCATCTTAGATGACTACAAACCTTCATGTATTCATTATATAACTCAATGTGTTCATGCCGGATTGTAGGAAGTGGGTGATACGTTTTTGTATTTCTATGAGAAGCTCTATGGCACCCACGATTCCCAGTAGTAAGTCGTCGGCATATCGCGCGTAACAAATCCTTATTAATAAGTCATGGGTTTTTAAGGGGGCCAGCTTACGGGCCAGGCGTCTCTCTGAGCCCGTACAATCATGCGACAAAGCCATCTTAACTCTTAGCAGCGCTACCGAACACACACAAAACAAAGAATTGTGATTTGCTGCGCTTACAACTCAAAGATTCTTTGTAGTCTTTTTCCGACACACTTTTCGTGGAGTTAGCTCGAGAGTCGTTCAGTGAGCTCTCGTGAGTTGACACCATCAAATAATATAATTTATACATAAGATATATTAACACCCTCATGTAGTAAGGACTTTTTCTAATGGAATAACCTTCTGCCTCTATGATATTATTTGGTCTAAAGAGTTACTGTGTAGTCCACTTTAATATTTGTCAACTCTGAATACCCATAGTGGTACTAAGAGTCTCCATTCTAATGGTGAGACATACAACTCTATCATATACTAGTAGCACAACATGTGACAACCAATGATGAATACAAAATTATATTTTTAATCAAAGGTTGTGAACCATTTTGGCTTACAAGGAACATAGATAATTGTGTCTCGTTTAATAATTCTATTAGTAATTTGAATTCTATAATGCAACCTTAGAATAAAATATATGATCAAACATGAATAATGCAATACCTATAATTATGCATGCAACAAGATAAAACTATTTTATTATTAAATAATTACTATAATTAGTTATGTATGCATGCTAGGTTTTCAACAACAACCACTGCACTTGCTTGTCCCTTGACAATCCCATTGTGGGGCGGTGTTTATTGCCTTTATAAAATAATAATAATAATAAAAATAATTCCATGTTAAAATGTCCCTCTCATCCTAAAATGTAGGTCTCCTCTATGTTCCATTTGATATCGATAGTTTTTCTTCAATTAGTTATGATTTTTCCTTGTCAATTGTTATACATGTGGTTGAATGTTGAAATTGTGGTGTACTAGTCGTTTTGAACATATCAATGTACTGCAAGCTACACATTATGAAATTGTTAAGTCTCTTTGTTCATCAATATATAATCAATATAATTTGGGAGATAAGTATCATTTTATGGAGAGATGAAAAATAGGATTAGCAAAACAAACTTTACTTTCTTGCTGATGAACATGAACAAACAAAAAGATTGGGCTTTTTCTTAACTACTAACCCTCTAATTATCAAAAATAACTTAATGTGAATTTTATTCACTAATATGAGGTTTAAAAAATATCACATCAAACCAGAATCATCACCTACTTGATAAGTGGATCTTTTAAAATACTAACATATTGGCTTTTCCTCATGGACACCTTTTAAAAAGGAAGTCAAAAAGTAAAATATTTGTGTGTTTTCAAACAATTTTTAAGTTATTATTAATTTTTCAAAAGTTATACTTCTTTTCAACCTCATTTTCTTTGGAAAATATATTTGTTGTTAGTTATTCTCTATTAGATTTAAAGCATTATAAATATGATATTCAACATTTATATAATTTTTGAAAAACTTACAAATATTTCTAGTATTATTATTATTATTATATTAGTATTATTATTATTATTATTATTACTAAAATATAAATTGTTTTTGATGTTTTTAAAAACTTAGTGGTTTAAATTATTTAAAATTATTTGTTTTAGCAACTGTGTATGGACTAAAGATGGTTCACTTGTAGGGATGACGAGCCACATGAGCAACCAAAGGTTAGAGCGTCGAGCGTATGCACATGGATAAAAACCCTGATCCTACTATGCATAATTCTATGCTCTTTATGTAAATTACTCGGACATTAATGTGATGGAGGTATTTGACTGTTTTCAATTTGTACTTGAATGCAATTATTGTTATTTAAATTACAAAAAAGTTATTCAACCAAAATAATAATAATAATAATAATAATAATAATAATAATGTTATAATAGTAATAATAATAATATTTTATACTAATAATTACCATTTTTAAAAAATAAAATTTTAAAAATAATAATAACTTAAAAAGATTAAAAATGTTTGACTTTTGTGATTATTTAAAAGGATAATTATATTAATAATAATAATGATAATTTTTAAAAATTGACTTAAAACCAAGAAGATGTATCAATAATAATAATAATAATAATAATAATAATAATAATAATAACTACATGTGACTGGAAAAAATATCACTTTTTAAAAATTAATAATAACTTAAAAATTATTTAAAAGACAAACAATATTTTATTTGTGTGATTTTTAGAAAGAGAATGGTGTACACGAAAAAACAATGTTTTAGTATTTTTAAAAGTTCCACTCATTGTGGAGGTGATGACTAGGTTTGATATGATATTTTGAAACCATATCGGTGAATAAATCTTACCTTGTTTTGACAATCAAAATAGGTTATATTACCAAAATAGGTTTCTTTGCACATACCTCAAATTATTTTTCTTTTATAGAAGCGCCTAATGTTTCCATAATATGTACATCCTATAATTTTTCAACCTTGTGCAATTCCCTTCTCTCAAATTAACAACATTTCAAATAGATGGGGAAAATTTTCAAAATATGCATGTTATTTGAAAATTTAAAAAAATAGAATAAATAATTGTTAGATTTTTCACTTTAGAGGATGATACGTTTGTAAGAGCCTTATTTTATTTTATTATTTTTCAAGGCTTAATTTGGAGTGTTGTGATCATATATATGCTAGGTTAAGCGAACCCATGCATAATTAATATGAGTTAAGTGGTTCAAATTAACACTCATGGAAGCTTTTTGTGAGGCAAGATTTCAAGGAGCAATATGTAATATCAAGTTAGGGGAAAATCTTGCAATAGAGGATTTTTCATGGATGCAAATGCAAAAAACTCAAAGTAGAAAACAAGATGCTACATTGGCTTTTATTTTAAATTGTCCACTTGCTGTCCTCTGTAGTGCTTTGATTAAGATTGCTAACTAAATAAAATTGTGTTTGGCTTTTTGCAGCACATTTAGGGACTAAATTCAAAATAAAAGCCCTAAGGTTATGATAAAATGCATTTGTTGATGGAGATAAACTATGGAGTGTAAAATGCATTGGAATGAATCAATATATTAGAGATCCCACACTAACTTCTATATGCAAATTCTCATTTTTAAACTATATTATGTTCAGAGAATGCATAGCATAAAATTGCAATAGATAGTTAGTATTAGCGTTACATATGTTTGAGATCTCGATGACAAAGGGCGTAGTATTATTTATTGAAATGTTATATGATTTTTCTTAGATGTGTTCTTTTTCTATATGCTAATATAGATGCAGACTGATTTATATCTTTTCTTGAATTAGTTACGACACTTCCCTATCTCATCATGTGTTGTGTGGTTGAATGTTTTAAATGGTGGCGTGTTAATTACTCAACATGCATATATACATATCTCAACATGTACTCTCTTTGGGTTGTTATGTGTCTTTGTTTATAATTATATACTCAATCAAATATTAAACATGATATATATATATATATATATATATATATATAGATGATTAATGGTTCTCTAACTACCTAAATCTCACTTCTATAAATGATGGTTAAGAAACACTCATCCCTTCATATCATCATCACATCTAGTAGTTGATCAGCGAAGAAAGATGCCTAAGTTTACGGCGGTAGTGCTTTGTGTTGTGCTTGTTTTTCGCTTCAACGATCTCCGAAGTTCCTCCTTCCTTTGAAGCCGGAGCTTATAACCACGGGCCCTATTCTTGGAGCTAGGAATAAAGTTAAGCACTACCCTAGGCCTCGATTAATGTCACAGAGGTTTCGTATCGGTATGCTCAATTCAACTACCATCAAATTGGTGTTCTAGGCACGAGAATGTCCTTTCGAGGTGCCCTTGTATGCTTTGACATTAGTCTTTAATCTAAAGGCTTGAAAACCACTGAGCAGTAGTAAGTCTTAACGATTACTTGGATAAAATAAAAGTACTAGCTCATGTATATGTAAGAACAATGTGACCATCTCTGGCCCAATATATATGTATTGAAATAAAATAATATATGGCCCAATATATATGCGTTGAAATAAAATAATATATGACTTTATTATCTGATGGAGTTATTGCATGTTCATCTTATAGTCATTATGTTACTCTTTATTTATCATTTTCTAGAAGGTTTTATTTTTATTTATCACTTTAAAATTGAGAGTATTATTCATATTTGTTTTAATTTTACCCTTTTGCAGCGACTCTCTTGGATTATGATATTAAATGTATTATCCTTTCAAAATGCATATTATAACTTGACCAATAATGGGTTCGATGAGTCAATACATCTCTCATCATTACTTTTCCAATACATGTTTAGATGTTTTGACTAATTGTCATATATGCCTTTATTGGCCAAGATATAAAAAGTTGGTTAATATCCTTTTTATGCCGTTATTTAATTATGATGCAACTCTCTCTTTTCAATGTGTGAGATCAATATATGTACAAATATCAATTTGTTTTTAATGAGAAGAATTAATTTTTAATTTATTTTTAAATAGCTTTTTCTTTCATCCTTTGATTATTTGATCATATATATATATATATATATATATATATATATACTATATATATATATATGTATATTATAAGATTATAGAAATTTTTGTATTTGTAAAAATATAGGAAAAAAGATAAAATTTGTTGCAATTGTAGTAGAAGATAAGAAAAATAATAAAGTTTAATTTCTATAAAATGCAAAATTGATCAAATTTATGTAGAAGATAATAAAATTTATTATACAAAATTTATGCATTAAAAAAACCAAAAACAAAGATAAAATAAAAATATAAAAGGTAATCATTTTTTGTATTTAGATGGGACCTTAGCGCGTGAATATATATATATATATATATATATATATATATTAATCAAGTGTAAAATCATGACCAGTGACAGACATATATGACACGTGTCAAACAACATCTAAACTTGTATTGGAAAGTAATGTAGGGGAGATGTATTAGATTAGAGCCTATTCTTGATGGCTCTAATTAAAAATAGATTACCCTTTAACTTTCCAATAAAAAAATTAATTATTTGTGCATTGTGAAAAACTTACAACTAAAATTGGAATAAATTTTGGTGATTTAATTATTTAATTGATTTTTTTATTTTTGTTTGAAATATCTTTTTTTTTTTTTGATCTTTTAAAACAAAATTTTTGGTGAGAATAAATGTTAAAATTTAGATTGAATTTTTTTTCACATTAGAAAAATTATGAAAGGAGCAAATATTCTTTGATTTTTTATTGAAAGCATATATGTTTGATTTTTTTTTTTATTTTAAAACAAATTCGGGTGGAAATTAATGAATGTTAGTCCTTTTGATTTCTAAAACATATTTTGATGGGAATGAATCTTCAAAATTTTATTTATTTTTTTTCAAATTTTAAAAATTATGGAAGCAGGGAATTTTTTTTTGTTAGAAAATAAGCATGCATTATATGTGAATTGATTCTTTGAGTTCAGTAGTTAATAAGCTACTGAAAAAAGAAATTCAGTATGTTTTATTGATTAAAAATGTGGTTTTCTATGCTGCTAGTTCATATTTTGATAGTAAATATCCTGCTGATTTTGAAAACTTTAGCTTGTTTGATTGATAGACATTTGCTAATGGGTGGTAAAAAAAACATATTTCAATAGTAAATACAATACATGTCAGAAAGATCCTTCAAACCCTTTCTCATTGAAGCCTGGATCACTTTAATCATACAAAACTAAATCTAAATTATTAGAACCAGGGCATTCATCTAGTGTTAGTGCGGCTATAGCCGGTGCCAAAGCTGCAGCTACACATTTTTCAGAGAAAGATCAAGCTCGCAAAGCAATCATGAAATCTGCAAGCGTAATGATGAAAAGCTTGATATGAATCATCCTTCTAGAACCCTTCATATTCTACATGAGGAAACAAAAATGTCCGTACTACTATATAACTGCACCTATGCAGTGATTATAAAACTATTACAATAGCTATCTATTGCAACGGTTTTGTAGCAATTTTATACATATATAATAGCTACAAATGTTAAAAAATGCAACTGTTAATAACCGCTGCATATGAATTGTAATGCAATGGTTTTTTAGAACCTCTGCATATAGGTTTTTTAAACCGCTGCATATGTAAAAATAATGGATAAGTTTCATAAAATTTATACTTACAGATGACAAAATCAATAAGCTTTATGAATAAAGAAGACATCATTTATTTAAAATAAAATAAATAAATAAACAATGAAGGGTATTTTTATTTATACGAGTATATTTTTCAAAAAAAAGCTTGTGTGAGTATACTCTAATTTGTTTTTGTGTGTAGTCTATTTAATCACTGATCTTTTAAATAATTTGTTTAAAATCAGATGATCATTTCTTTTATCTATATATATATATATATATTCTATATTAAACAGTTTTGAAATGATTTTTGAATATTAATACCTTCTTATGTGGTTTGTAATGAATTTTTTAATTAAAAAAATTTTAATTGTGAAATAAATACTTATAAAAAATATTCTTAAATAAATTTATTATTTTAAAATATGCATAATTTAATAAATATACTATCAACATAATTTTATTTTCAGGAGCTAGAATTATTTTTCAAATGTTGGTCTCTATTCTTCTCTTTCTTCTTAATTTGATTATAATATTCATGAACATTATAAAGCAGTCTGAGGGCAAATTCAAGATTTTAATAATAAAACTTACTTTACAGTGTCAACATCAACAGCTAAAACATATAATCAAGGACAAATTGGGAATTTTAACCGCATGCCTCTCTGTGTGTGCATATATAATAAATATAAACTTTTTATAAAATTACCTAGCAAGTCAAGAGCATGATTAATCAACCATTGATCTCAGCCGAAAACCAAGAGCTCACTTATGACTGAATCACTGTCCACCAACACTATAATTGGCCACCACCATCATCTCTTCAATTGCCCACCACTAGGGGTGGACATGGGCCGGGCGACCCATGGGGTGCTCGAACCCAGTCAAAAAATACTGGGACACAGGTTTAGAAAGTTGCCCAAAAAAGCGGGTTGAGCTACAAATGTTTTGTACGATTGAATTTTTAGATTTGGGTTTGGGTCGGATGAATTTTGACCTAACCCGACCCTGACTGACCGAATAAATAAATAATATATATATCATATATTATTTATAATATATATAATTATATAATTATATATATATATATATATATATATATATATATATATATATAATAATAATAAACTTGAAAAAGAGTAAACATTTATAATACTTGCATGTTGTATTTTTAAATGTTTTGAAAAAATTTTAGGGGTTGTAGTAGTAGTTTTATTTAGTTATTTCAATTATTTCATAAAAATATTTATTTTTGGGTCGGGTTAAATGGGCACTGGGCTAATGACAATCAAATGGGTCGGGTTTGTATCAAAACAATTTGGCCCGAACATGGTCCGGCCCAGCCCAGCCCGAATATATAGGTTGTATATTTGAGTCTAGCCCAGCCCAGACCCGACCCAGCCCGGCCCATGTCCACCCCTACCCACCACCATCATCTCTTCCCCAAGGCCATCACACAGCTGGTATCCCCTTTTTCCAATTCCTATTTTTCTTATAATGTTTAATTGATCCAATTTTTTGTGGTTTTATTGGATTTTTGTTGATCTTTTGGTCAGAAATTAATAGTAATTTGAGGTTGAGTTTCAGCCATTGCTCTGGTATTTGGATGAAAATATGTATTGGCCCATTTTGTAAAGTCATTGCTCTGGTATTTGGACGAATATATGTATTGGGAACTATGGTGGGACATGTTTACAAATAATTGTAGGAAGTGGATAAGTTATCAAGTTCTACAGATATTGAATCACTCTGGTTGCTTAACAAAGGCTAATAAATTGTTGATGTTATTCTATTACTGTTTTGATGTCATTCCTTATGTGGTTGTTGGGCAAATTATCATGTTTACTTGTCGTATATAGGTACTTGTTTGTATTGATTTCCATCCTTAGCTCCTTGCCACAATCGGAATGGATTCATTATTGTGGATCATTTATAGTGGCTTAATTCAGAAAAAAAATCTAATAAATTTGGGCATGTAGATATATCTGGAGTAAATGCTGTGTCTTCCCTTTGGTATTTTTCTTGTTTCATTATATATTTTCCAGTGGTCTACATTATATTTTAGGTACATGTTCTTTACATTCTTAATGTTAGGCTTTTGAGGGGGACAACTATGAGTAAGCACGCTATGGTTATCTTAAACAAGATTTCAATTAGAGCAAAAAGACTATCAAAATAGAGACTTTTTTTTTTATCTCGTAAGTTTTTTGTTCTAGTTTATCCTGTAGATGTCAATATTTTTACACTGTGATGTTGTATAATATAGCTTTGGGATTTAGACTACAGTAAATTATTGGTTTAATTGCCGTACAGGTCCCTATAATTATATACTTTCTGTCTTTTTAGTCCTTCTAATATTTTTAGGTATAATTAAGTCCTCATATTTGGTCAAGTTGGGTCGTTGGAGTCCACAGTAATATTTTTGGGTACAATTAAGTCATTATAATTTACACTTGCCCATCTACACCGCGGACTAGAATGACCCAACTCAACTAAATATGAGGACTTAATTGTACCTAAAAATATTGCAAGAACTAAAAAAGGCAAAAAGTACATAATTATAAGGACCTGTACAACAAACCATCCTCAATGTAAATTAGTGCTTCTAAACTTGAAGATTTGATTATTGGAAAGGATATGAATTGAAGAGAATTAGGTGATGGTTTACTGGAAAACAATTTTAATGTGAAATGGACAGTGAATGGAATCATATTGGTGTTTGGATTATGGATGCATATTCAATAGGGTTTGAAAAATTTTGGTTTTTTTTTCTCATGCATGCAAGGTGTTTGATTGAAGTTCCAAATGATTATGGATATATATTAAATAGGATTTGAAAATTTTTGGTTCTTTTCTCATGCATGCATGGTGCCTGTTTGAAGTTTTAAATGGGGAGTTATTCATGTCTTTTTTGTAATCATTTGTTTTTTTGCATTTGCATGTGTATGGACTATGGATGAACATTAAATGGTGTTTGAAAACACCATTTAATATGAAGTACCAACGACCATTAAGACCTAGTTATTTGTTTGAAAAAAATTAGAAGACATTGAAAATTACAAAAATATCTTTTGAGAATTTGAAATGAAAAGAAGGAACTTTCTCACATTACAAGTCATTGAAAATCATTGCTGATAGGTTGCCAGTGGATGGTAATGGCGGGTTTCCATTGGTGATGAGTTGCCGGTGGCCGACAGTGGGTCACCATGGTCGCTGGTTGTTATAACCCAGCTGATTGTGGGCTAGTTACTGTAGCACTTTTAAAAGCCCAACACTGTAGCAGCCTGAAAATATTTTTTCTTCCCTTTTAAAAGCTTCAGCCTTTCTCTTCCATTTCCCATTCATGCTTATTGGAAACCCTAGCCATGTACTTCTCCTCTTCTTGCTTTTGATGGTTAAAGGTAGATAAGTAATTTTTGTTTACATTAATTTTCATTTTGTGTTCTTGTCCATAACCTTAGAATAAACTTAGGCCATGTGTTCTTCTTGTTCCTCTCTTGTTTTCATTAGATTAGTAGAAGTAGAGAGGATGAGAAGAAAAGATGGCAAGGTGAGTGGGCTAACCAACCTTTAATTATCTCTTTAAGTTTTTATGTGCTTCATTTGCTTGAATTGTTGTGAATTTGGATGATCATGCTCCAAGCTTGGGTTTTGTCTTGTTGGAATCCATATCTTATTTAATTGGGAGGATTGAATGTTATTGTTGATTTATTTTGACATCAAGAGTTTTGTTTCTTATTTCTACCTCATTGTTGATTTATTGGTCTTAAACTCACTTTGTTGATATAATGCACTCTCTACTTGTTGCCAACTTTATATTTTTGCTAAGTTTAAAGCTTTTGGGAGTTAGATTGGTTGTTATCTATGCCAAGATTAGTTTATGGATCTCTTGTACTAATGGGGTGATTGTTTTCCATTTTGGGCTAAGCAAAAATACTTGATTAAAGACTTTTGTAAATTGGATGTATTCTTGTATATTGTTAGAAGTGATGTGTGGAAAGTTAGTCATTGCATGTGAAATGCTTGATGAAATGCTCTTGAGTATTTAATGTGATCATTGATCGACTAAGTGTGCCAAATGTTGATAAAAGAAGATGTTAGTGAAGTAGGAGTGCGGCTAGAGGAAGTGTAATTATGTATGATGGTAGAAATTAAAGAAGAAGGTGTTGGAGATGTGTAAGTTGGAGAGGGTTAAGTCATTGAAAAGGTTAATGATGATGAGGTAATAATACTAAGGGGTTTGAGCCTAAATTTTGGGTCTTTGAGCTTGTATACTTGGCTTATGTTGGCAAACTTGTGTTGTATGGAAGTTGTAGGACTTATGTTTATTGGGATGTATATGTGAAGGAAATAAAAGAATTTATTGGTGACTTCGTGAATGGAATTACAATGGCGGAAGATGGAAATGTGTACGCTTGCTTTGGAAGAAGTATGATTTAGAATAATTGATGATTTATGAAGAGAAATACTGCTAAAGAGTCCATGTCTAAATTTAGTAGTTGAGTAAAGAAAGTTAGTCAAATTGCAATTATTTTGAGTAAAAAGAGTTTCATAGAATTTTGCAAATATGATTGAGTTACATACTCCATGATAGCTTTTGAGATCATTTGGAGGAGTAAATAGTGAAATCAGGGATTAATTGGGGCATATGCAGGCAACCATATAGGCCACATGAATCCCGAAAGTTCTATAGCATTACTGTAGCGATGGCTCTTTTTCTTAAATTTTGTTCCGGAGTTAAATCTTAGTTTGGTATGAATTCTGTAATGTTAAGGTGATTTAATATGGAGGTCTATTATGCGAATCGATCGATTTAAACCTTGGAAATGTTAATTATTGAATTTTATGTGAGTTGATGCTTTATCTATATGGGAATGTGATGTCATTTTGGTCTCAAGAAATTTATTTGATTTTGATATAAGGAGTGTTAGATTTTGTTGAGACAATTCTTATGGTGAATTTATATAATTGGGTTCGAAGGATTTTAATTACAAGAGATGTGGTGATTTGTGAGTCAGGGTGTGTGTAATTGAAAGATCTCCTTGATGAAGTGGATTTGGTAGTGTAATAGAGATGGAACATCTTGTTGGGGGTTAATAGAATTAGAAGATGAGAATGGAAGTTTATTAGAGAATGTTAAGTTAAAGTATGCGATTAAACCTTTGGTTTAATCTTTGCAAGTTTGTGAGAATAATGATAGGCTATTCATTACAATTGAAGTCTGATAGAGGGACTTGGCAATTTAACTTGAGCGGGCTTATGTTGTTGAGGAAGGGTGGAGCTACTCCCATTTACCACTTGGTTTTATTCAATGTATTTTATCATGTCCCTGGAACCTACTTTCATATTATCACTGATCTTATACTCAGTATTTATTTTATTCCTTGCCTAGATCATTGTTCATTGTTAGTGATTTGTTATCTTAAAAATTTATCCGGTTTTCCTCACTAATCTGGGATTGTGAAATTCTGTAGTCCGTTCGTGTGGGTAACTGGGTTTTATTTGTGAGTATTCTGTATTTCGATTATGATGTTTTGTTTGAACGATTTATTATATCATTTTGCTTACTTTTATATAATTTATTCTGTTTATCTAGTCATTTGTTTCTGAAGCGAAGTATTGGAATTTATCAGTATTTCGGAGTTTATGTGAACTTGTGAATTTACAATTTCTGAACTTGTACTCTGTGTTTTGGTGTATGATTATTTATTTGTTTATTTTGTTCTTGCATTAATTATTCGGTATTTCCTCTGTCTGTATTCTGTATCTCTATGGTTTTAGTACATCTCCATTCCTGGCTCGCCCAGCTAGGAGGAGTAAGTCCTAGCCATGTGCACATGTTTTCTGTAGTAGCGCTACCCCCTGATTGCGGTCGAAGATCCGGCTACGGCTGTTGATATTCTGTTATGTTCTGTTCCGACTTCACAGTCGAAGATCCAGCCTCGTGCTGTTGATTTCTGTTATTAGTCAGGGAGATGTACACGTCTGTTTTCACGTATTTTCTGTATTTCTGACTATCTCTGTCTTTTGAGCATTTTCTGTATTTTCGTTCTATTATTAGTCTGTCTGTATTCTGAGCATTTTTTGTATCTTCATTCCACTATCATTCTGCTATTTGACTTTCATTTATTTACTATTATTATTACCACTTCTGAAATTCCTGTTGTAGTTTGTCTGGAAAGTTTTTTGTTTTGGTAATGTTTTGATAACCAATTTCCGTATTCTGCTGGTATTTGTGAGTTTTCTAATGTTTTCGCCCCACTCACTGAGTAACTGAGTTACTCAGCCTCTCTTCTTCTATCTTTTCAGGTACTCGACTCTTAGGTTGTGCTTAAGACCTTGTTGTTCAGCCAATGCTAGGATGGATCCACTAGGGTTGTCATTTCTTGTAAATCTTTATTAACCTGTATTTGTACTTTGGATTCTTGTATGCGTAAACCTGTGTTATATTTCTGTACCATTTTATATTGTTCCCTGTTTTACATGATAGTGTTGACTCTGACCAGGTCAAATCTGAGGCCTTGCACCCATTGGGGCCCAGCCCCGTTGGATGCGGCTGATCTGTCAGCGGGCCCGGCTTTGGGGCTGGGGCGTGACAATGGTGATGGACAGTGGATAGTGAGTCACGATAATAAATGTTGAAAACCTGTAAAGATATTTTAACTGACGAATTTTACAAACCTCCTTGGTCCCAAGACTGCTGAAAATTTTTACCCGAGTTTTACATCTCACAAGCATGGGTCTTGAGAAAACTTTACGCAAGAGAAAACTAAGTTGGTTGGTAGTAAAAGTTAAGATAAAAGTCAATATATTTAATGTCACATGAGCCCGGCCAGACAACTGTTGATGTATTATGAATCGATGCATGTTTGTTGAGTTTGTACTGAGTTTGTTGATATCCAAATAATAATAATAATAATAATAATAATAATAATAATAATAATAATAATAATAATAAAAATCCTCCCTCTCCGGTTTTTCTCGACCGCCATGGCTTGTTGTCTTCAGTCCCCCTAATGATCTGCTCCAATGCACATCGCTCCTATTGCCTCTGTTCATCTCTGCTTCCATTGTTACTCATCTTCCTAGTTTTCATAGTCCGCTTCCATGCCACCTGGAGACTGGGTGAGCTGAAGTTGTCCCTGAAATCTATGAAAAACTTGATGATTTTCATGTCTAAATATTAGTTGCTTTTCTGTAGATATGTTGGTGTGGATGAAGTGCAGTTCTTTTATTACTTCATAGAGATAGAGTCTGAGGGAAATCCACCCCAGGACCCTCTTCATCTTTGGCTCAATGGTTAGTTCTATGGCCAGTTTCACAAATGATGGTATGCCTGCCAAGAACTCCCTTAATCAGCAAGATCACATTGAGGTTATACACTGGAAGTTAATAGTGGTAGCAGCTCGCATCCTTAGACAAGTTCACATAAGGTCACTAATATATCTTAATTCATTCTTTAACTATGTTCATGCTTATCTTTTAGTTAATTAGTTCAAGTATCTTACTAGAAATTTTGAATGTAAAAGACTGGTAAGAATGAGAAAACATTAAAACGGTTGGAAGAAACTAAACTTTGAAGAGATGAGCTTGTTGAATTGTGAGACAGAGTGTGTTAGCATATAAACCGTTTCATATATGTGTTAGTTACGTGCATGTTTATTAGATAGTTAGAGGCACGTTTATGGCGTGAGCTGAATCTCATGCGGTCGTGAATGCCACAGCGCATATGGCGGGCACGACGGACACATCATGAAGTTGTTAAGGTCATGTAATCCACTTGCATTGATTGTATAAATAGAGTGAAGAAACAAAGTAAATGCTGCAACGTTTTAGCAGAGTTAGACAATAAGTCGGCAATCGCGCTAAGTAAGAATCCGGTGCACCACAATAGAAGTAAGCACATTGATACTAAATACCATTTCATTCGTGAGTGCATCGATGAAGGAAAGGTGAACAGCCAGGCAGTTGGCTGATATTCTCATCAAGCCACTTGGGAGCGTGAAGTTCGTTGAGCTGAGGTAGATGCTAGGCATTGTCGGGGTGCAACGGATTTAGGGGGTGATTTGTTAGCATATAAACCGTTGCATATATGCAGGGACGGAACCAAGACTTGATGGTAGAGGGGGCTGAAGCCTAAAAGTCAAAAGTAAAAATAATCTAACAAAATAATTATTTTAAATGAAGAATAATGTGCTAATATAACCAAAATTTGAATACGCATATTAAAAAATATAAAGTATAATTTAAAATTTTGTTATTACCGATAAAAAATATATGAGATTTTCAATAATTCAACTAATAAGAATACATCTCAAGTTTGTATTTTTTTTTTAAATATGGTAAAATTGATCATCCTCACTACAAACAACCAAATTATTGTTTATAAAAAAACTTTTGTTGTTTTACTCTAGCATATATGGTACATTATAACATATATGTATATATGTTAGGCCTCATGATCAATTCAAATTTTTTTTTTAAATTACTAAAATTTGTATATAAGATTTATTTTATTAAAATTTTGAAATAATTGTAATTTTTAAATTAAAAAATAAAATGTGAAAAAAAGCACCAAGTGGGATTTGAACTTGGGTGGATCAAAAGATCTAAAGCCTTATGGATAATCCCACTAACCACTCAAGCACACCCACACTCCACACTTTCAATTGTCCAAATATTATATTTTACATAAAATTAAGTATAGAAAAATCGAAAACCACCAAATCTTATATTGTTTAAAAAGTATTTTCTCCGGCGCCGAGGGGGGCTTCAGCCCCTGCTAGCTCCCCCTTGGTTCCGCCCCTGCATATATGTGTTGGTTACGTGCATGTTTATTAGACAGTTAGAGGCACGTTCATGGCGTGAGCCGAATCTCATGCGGTCATGAATGCCACAGCGCGTATGGCGGGAACGATGGGCACGTCATGAAGTTGTTAAGGTCATGCAATCCACTTGCATTGATTGTATAAATAGAGTGAAGAAACAAAGTAAATGCTGCAATGTTTTAGCAGAGCAAATTCCATTCTCTCGGGTTGTGTGTGTGTATTCTCCGAGTTCACTATGTTCTTTGTACTAGAGTTGTGCCTGTGCCTGGTCACAATCAAGATCTTTGATTGGTTTCAACAGAGTGTAAACAAAGGTTGGGGATATCTCCAGTGCATAAAAGTTGAATCTGTAAAATTCTAAGCAATTATTTCAAAAATTTAGAGAAAGCTATCAATTTATGGAGAATGAAATTAGAAATAGGCGAACATGCTTTACCCGCCTGTTGATGTGCAGGAAGTGAAAGTTGAAAGGATTTCTTTACATTTACCTCTTTGAAATATTTTGCTTTTGCAAGAAACTCCCCTGATTTGTTCATAATTTGACGTAGGTCACTGAAATCTTCACCCATCCTCAAATTCGTCCTCAGGTTAACAAGATTTAGGGAGTTAGCGGTTATTTTCAGAATATTACACTGAAAACCATTGTTTGAATTCCTTTTCCCATAGTTATACTCATGATTTGAAAACGTAACATTTTTGCACCATAAATTGTACAAAATACAGGAATTAGGTATAAAATATTTAAGGAGGTAGGAAGCCCCTATAAATCTTTGTTTTTTTCATTCTCCTTTCATACTGGTGTGAGAAGTCCTAGAAAGCTTTTGTTCTTTCTTCTCCTCCACTTTTGAGAGATAATAAGTTTTAGTGGAAATTGCCAAAAAAACCCTACAACTTTGCCAAATTGCCAAACAAACCCCCATAGTTTCGGAATACCCAAAAACCCCTTCCTTTTCAACTCCATGATTTTGAAACCCCCAAAGTGCGTACTTGGCATTAAGCGGAGTGTATTTAAAAATTTTATGGACGAAAAATGCCCTTATGCGGGAAGTCGTGGGTCGCACCCATTTCGGTGGTGTGAGAGGAAGTGGGTGGGTTTTCTTAGGCATTACATGTTGCTTGTCTTCTCTCAACTCGCGACTCAGCTCAACTCGCGTCTCCGACTCTTCTCTTCCCACCCAGGCACTCTTCCCTTTCCACCGGCGTCTCAAGAAGAAGTCCCAGTGCAAGTATTCGACATTTCGTCACTTTGCAGTCTAAGGTATTCATTATGGTTTTTTGTTAACTATTCTGTTACGAAGAGACATTTTTCGGTTTTGGTTTGTGATTTTGTTTTTGTTGGAAGACATTGAAGCTTTCAGGGGGATTAATCGGCTGGGGTTTTGTTAGTCTGCAGGGAGATGTCTCGGCTAGGGTTTTTGTTTTGTTTTACATTTTCGTCTATGTATACGATCGAAATGGTTTTCCGATTGTTGTGCTTTGTGTAATGTTTATAATCTACGTTTACCCGTTCAGTTGATATGGTTGCAGTTGTAAAAATGAGGTCTCCGTTTAAACAATGAGCTTTACCGTTTAAGTTAGTTCGTCTCCGTTTAATTATTTGTATCTCTGTTTAATAGTATACGTCACTGCTTAAAAAATGATATCAGTGTTTAAGAGCGAGTGTATACTCGTTTAACAAATTACATTTCCGCTTAACAATGTGCTATTATTGTCGCGAGCTTGTGATTATGGCGATCAATCTAGTTAATGGGCGATGCTACTTGACACCGGTAGTGGAGACCGTGGCTGAATTGAAAGTTCACATGATCCCTCGACACTGGGAGATCATCAGAAGGACACCGTTCATGACATTCTTGAGTTGGAGCTGTATACCAAGAGCGGGCCCTTCTTGACTCTCATTGCGGAGATACGATAACCGCACCAATAAATTCGAGGGATCGGGGAAAGCATCGCGACTTTCGAGACTGAAGATGTGGCAATCGTTCTTGGCACTGCGATGCGATGGGGAGGCGATCGTGTTTCGAAAGAAGAAAACACGGTCGACTTTTCGAAGAGAGGTATTTACTCGAAGGCGTCGAGAGACACAGAGACTCCATCGAGGGCACTCTTGACGAACTCGTTGGACGGAGGGAGAAGAGAATTTTTGCCAAACTCTCGATGGTGTACCTCACGGGTACAATCCTCTTCCCAAATACCTCCTGCTCGGTTCCTAAGCGGATCGTTGATTATGTCGATGATCTACACGGAATGAGGGCGCTACGCATGGGCGCAAGCGACGCACGAAGTGGCTTATGGAGGACATACCACAAGCCGCTACCCGAGTGCAATCTAGATGCGCGGGGAAGAAGACCAACACCGGGTATGTTAAGGGTTGCAGTGGCGCTTAACATCCGGGTTTTCTGAGTGACCGGAGCCGGAAAGAAAGTCCGTTTTTTGCAAGATCCCAAGGATCTTGTGCTACGGTGAAAATACTTACCGGGAAGCAAGCTGACGATAGAGACGAGTTTGTCATCTCTCGAAGGAAAAGAGGTAATAATTCAAAAAATATTTTTGTTTAGCGTAGAGCGTTAACGTTTAACCATATCATTTACCGTTTAACTTTATTCATCTATCGTTTAAAATTATAACTTACGGTTTAACTTTGTTCAACTACCGTTTAAACTTTTTAGTTTAATGTTTAATTTGTTTGTTCTTTGTTTAACACAATAGGTTATAACGTTTAAATATCTGAGTTACATATGTAAATATAGTTTTAATTGTTTAAACTAAATAATTTCGCTAAGATTGTTTGCTTTACACATGCTAGTTTCTGAGCTAGTTCGGCGAATCTTGATGAAGAAGTATTTGTTCGAGACTGACACGTCGGTCGGATGCTATTGCTCGGGAACCGCTTGCTCAAAAGGTAAGATGAGAGGGCAACCTCTTCCTTGCTTGTTGGGCGCCCGTTCTCCGCTTCGAGTCAAAAGCGCATTACGTCGAGGCGGAGAGCCCTCCCCCACCCCGCCCGACCGTGGCTTCCCCCGACCGTGTCGGCCCCGAGCGTGGCGGCTCCCCTGCCGGCACTAGGGCGAGGGATGTCGCTTGCAACTCTCATGCGAGGCTTGCGGATTTTTGATGACCGAGTTCCCTCGGCATGTCGCTTTCGGGTGGAGGCATTGGAAGGCCGGTCCAGCGATCTGATCATTGCGCCTTCCCTTCGAAACAAATGAAGCACCCGGGGATGGATACGCCGTCGGAGTTCGACGAGCGAGGACATCATCGGGGTGGCCCTTCAAAAGCGGCCTCATTCGAAGAAGCTTGCAAAAGAGGGAAAAACAATAATGCCTCCGTCTCCACCGTGCGGTGGCGATGAAATAATAGCGGCACCATCGGCGGCACCATCGGCGGTGATGTTGTTAGCGTTGATGACATGCCCATCACGGTGGAGGAGATTGAAGATGGCGGCTGAGTTTGCAGCGGTGGAAAAAGATCGTCGACTACGTTGTTGGCGACATCATGCATACTGGTGGAGCCGTGGCGTGACGATCGCGGCATCAAAGATGGACACAATCCATGAAGAAGAACAACCGAGACAACGTTGTGTCTCCCATTGATCTTTCTTCTGCAGTGGAACTCAGCGGTTGAGAAGGTCGTTGAGTCTATCCTCAGCGAAGTGGGAATTCGCGGTGGAACCAGCGGTGACCGTGCGCATCGAGCGAGACACAATCCCACAAGAACAAGAAGCATGTAAGAAGTGTCTCCCGTTGATCTTTGCCGTCGTGCCCCCGTTAAAGGAAGCCCGATAAAAAGTAGAAGAACTTCGGAAAGTCTTCATTCAGAAGAAAAAAATCGTTAGCCAATCCGCCTCAATAAGTACGAGCGAGGGAGTTGATAAGGATCTTCCTCAAGCGCCCTATGGACAAGTAAGTTTGAAGTTTTTATGATATTGTTTAAAAGCTGTTTTAGTTACCATTTAAGTAGGGAGGCGTTAACGTTTAAAAATTCTGAGATAACATTTAACTTATAAGTGATACCCTTTAAATATTACCGTTACTGGTTTAAACATTCAATATAGAATTTAAAGTTTATACTTTAACGTTTAATTTTTATACTTACAACATTGTTTACATGTCTTTGTTCCGTTCAACCACGCAGCATGCGTGTGGAAGAATGACTCTGTCGGCACCGCACGGGCCAATCTATTCGACACTGCTCGAGGGGAAGGAGATGGTCGCGAGCGATGTGATGGGCGCGTCGTATGTATCTTGCAAAAAGGCGATGGCGTAGTGCCATATCGTTATAAGGCGCGCCTCCATCACCGCGACCAGGGCCTTGTTCATGTCAGCGAGGCGACGGCGCACATGAATCCATGATGGCTATGATTGGAGATGCAGCGCGCAACTTGCATGAAGTGGACATCGTCATCCTCCCGATAATTATGGTGGCCACTTCCATGTAGCGTAGTCCTTGACAATGAAAAAAACAAGAATCTGGGGCATTATTCTTCATGCCAAAGCGAAGAATATGATAAAAAGCAGCGCTAGAAATGGTAAGTGCTTTTAATAATTTGTGTTTGTGTAATAGTGTTCGGTAAATAATCGGCATTCTAATATGAACTTGTATATCTCGGCAGTGGAACCTATTCGACATACTGTATCGACATGGAGTTAGGGCGAGTCGGCGATCGCAAAGTACCCGCTTGTTCACGACATCGAAGCCCCTGACGAGAAAAAAAGGAAGTGTCGATTGCGGCGTCTATGTCATGCGGTTTTATCGGCGATTACTCACGGTGAGAAGCTACGGGTACCCATGCGGTGGCGTCCCTTATCTGCGATTAAGGTATGTTTCCGCATACTTACGGGAGGGAGGGCGGCCGGCATCACGACCCGAGGGAGTCTTCGTAGCGGGTTCTTAGTCATTCTTTCTATATTTGTATACACGATTCTTTCTTTAATAATCCAGTTAATTGTTTAACATACACTTTCGGTGTTTAAGTATATAGTTCATTGTGTAAATATCAATGTAATTGTTTTAAACTCCGTTTCTTTGTGTAAAAAGCGAACCCGGAGGAGTGTGCATAGCGGGGTCATAGTCATTGTATAGGGTGTAATAGTTTTCAAATGTAAACCGGGTTTAAATTCAATTCATTTTTCGGGAAGAACATGACAAATTTTTGTCGATGTAAATGTACATGTATCTAAATTCAATTAAATTCATTACATTTTCGTTTTGAGGTTACTGTTCTTGTTGGATGATATTGTAGTCCATGAGGTACATTACTCGGGTAGGGTTCTGTTTCATTTTCATTTTCATTATCGGCTAATATCAACATTCATTTTAAGCGTATAATGATAACTTTTTGCCCTTTTAACTTTCGTTTTCTCCGTTTTAAGTTTAGGTTTCTCTGTTTATATTTAATATTTTTCTGTTTAAAAATATCCTTATTATTTAATAATATCAATGTAATTATAACAAAAAAATATACTTAATATTTTTACATTTAAAAATATCCTTATTACTTAATAATCTCTTATAGAGTGTAATGTAATGTTACGATTTTTTATGTGCGGCGAGGGAGTGGAAAGCGCTTGGGGAACCGGCGTGTATTAGTGCAGCAGGGGAACCGCTAGCACCATCCCGTTGTACATTTTAAGCGGATACAAATTTATTTTTAAGCGATAAAAAAATAACGAGTTAAGCAGAGAATAAAAATATTTAAAAGCGTAAGAGATATATTTAAATATAAAAGTTCAATATTTAAACAATAATAAGAAGTATATACACAATGCCTGAGTCGACATGATTCATTCCACGATCTGCGATTGTGACCGAAATGTGGCAATGGCTACAGCGCAACTTGCGGACCTCGGGACGCTTACGACTCGATCCTCTTTTCGTCTAGGACACCCGGGTTGCCTTCTCGTCGCGGTGATGCATAAGCGCGATTCGCGATTTTCATCCATCGACTGTCGTTTGTCCGGTATGGGGAATATAGCTTCCTTATACGCCATTTTTTTGAAGTCGAAGCTTCCTTCCACGATCACCCGGTGTTTCTCGTTCTTGATGAATTTGAAGTCAAAATTCCTTTTTGATTGCAAAAATTCCTAAGTGCGTCTCGAAATGTTCAACGCCTTCAAAACATTGTCCAATATCCAGCGACAACACTTGACTTGATCGGATGAGGAAGAAAGGCATGCCGCACCCTCAGGCTCGCCATGATGTGGAGCGAAGCTGCCGCAGTTACGAATTCCTGCCAACACTTTAGTTTAAAGCGAACACGATCAATATTTAAAGCAGAGACACAAAATATTTAAAGCGATAAACATAAATCTTAAGCGTTAAAAACAAAAAGTTAAATAATAAGTTAATAAGTTAATGGAAACTTGATAAATGTAAGCGATGGCTGGGGATAATAAACAATAATTAACTTCTACAACTATATAAACATAAACGAGAAGAAACTCACAATGAGAAGAACTCGTTTTCAGTAGGATACGATGCCACATCATCTGTCTCAACAACAAGATCAACAACAGAACATTTGAAGATGGAGTGCACGTGACACATGCTCTGGAAGTCAACCTCGTTTTATATGAGACATACTGTTTTATGTCCATCGGGTGTGATAAACTTCACTACGACACGGGAAATATCGAGACCCCATCGCTCACATATTTCGACTAACATCTGATTCCCAAGAAGTCGGTGCCGTGAACATTAGCACTTTCGTCCCTCCCGTTGTATCTAGCAATAGCACAAAAAAACTCTCCATAATTTAATCGGAAGAGCTAAAATTGAATACACCAAATGAGAAGAAGAAAAAGAAGAAGAAGAACAAGAACAAGAACAAGAAGAACAAGATATGAGCCTTCTAAACTTTGTTTGAGAAAAAAAGCAAGCGGGAGGCATTGAAAAAAACTATGCATAAAGAAAGTTATGATTGAAAGCCATTTTTTTCCCACCTTTTGCAAGGGCAAAAAGAATTTCATATCGTGGACCCACTTCAACTTCACGGTGGGGGTTAAAAGGAATGTAAAATATAACGGAGGGCTGTCCGGGGTGTGCAAAAGTTGGAGGGGGTTTTTGGGAAGTTTTGAAAATTACGAGGGGTGAACAGTAATTTTCCCTAAGTTTTATAAGCCTTTGCTTTTTCTTTCCCAAGCTTAGCTTGGGGGATTAGGGTCATTTCACTTGTTGGGTTAAAGTCAATCCATGATTAATTATGGGTTAAGGGATCTACTTAATGCCATGGATGCTTTTGTAATAATGCGAAAATTTTTCGGAAGTTGTATGCAATTATGAAATCAGGAAATTTTTAGGTAGGCACATGAAAACCCCTACTAGGAAACAAACTGCAAAACATGACTTTCTAAATGTCTACCATGTCCTATATTTCATGCTTCTGATTTGATTACTAAATAAATTTTATTTTATTTTTTTGGTTAGCTTTTTACAGCAGCACTGAAAGGACTAAGTTCAAAATAAGCAGTCCGAAACGTCTGAAAAAGCATTCGCTGACAGAGATAAAGCATGGAGTATAAATGAAATTGAATTGAATTAGTTAGAGATCCTGCACTAATACCATATACGAGTTCTCATCTTCATTTATATATTTAAGGATTGATGTAATTAACATAATAAGGCATTAGATAGGTGATCCAGTAATAATATATTTGTTTGAGAGGTCAATAACATGTAGAAATTATTTGTGGAACAGTGACAGGTTGGTGATTCATTAACATTATATTTGTTTGAGATGCCAGTAACATGTAGAAATTATTAAACTGACAGGCGCACTATCAAGTGACATGTTTGTCAGCAATTGTTGTAATCTGATTTCTGTTTGATGTGTTCCTCTTATTCTAAAATGTAGACTGATTTAGTTGGTGTGGATAATTTATTTTAAATCAGTTGTGATCCTTCCTTATATGGCCTAATGCTCAAATAGTGGTGTATCAAATTAGTAATCATAGAATATTAATGAACACGTGCACAGCTTGGTTGTACCCAATACTATTTAATAATTGCTTACGACCTAAAATTATCATCCTATCTTATGGTAATATTAATGGTAATATTGAGATACTTTTAATAAATATAATTCTTATACTCAAATCTATTTAATTTTTTCAAATTCACGCCCCAAACTTATTTATAATTTCTATTAAACTTCTCTAACTAGTCTCACTTATACATCTAATAATCACTTATACATCTAATAAAATTAATCTGAAGATTTTTTTTTAAAAATATTTATACGATGGGTATAATTATTTTTTTAATAAATTAATTTAGTAATTAGTGCAATAATTGATTGTTAAATGTTAGATACTAGGGATGACAATGTCATGTGGAAGAAAATCCCAAATCACGATAGTCTAAAATTTTCAAACACAAATCCATTTTAAAGAAGTTGAATATTTTACCTAAAAAACAAAATTTAATCATGAATTAGAAACTTGATACATTATTTGAAATAATCATAATATTAGCTAATAAATTTATCTTTAAAAGTTCAAAACAAGATACTTTGAATAAAGTAGTATACTAATTATAATATTAGCTAATAAATAGATCATCATCCTTTTTATTTATTCTTTTTCCTCCATCCAATTTTCTTGGCTTATTCCTCTAATCACAAAATTCAATCCATGTAAATCAATGAAATACAGAAAGAAGAAACATGAAAATAAGAAATCAAAATGAAAAAAAAAATAAGGAAGTAATTTAACTTGCATGAGAGCTTATACAGAGAGAGATGCTCTTTTTAATACTTTGAAATCATATGAAAATTGTATTTGAGACACCCCTTTATTTTTCCAAATTCCATGCAATATGTGACTTAGACTCTTAAGACAAGAAACTTCAAGGTATATGTACACATGAAAATAAGTAAATAGTGATGGGTATAGAAGGGCATTGGCCTGCCAAGAATGGGCTCCTAACTAGATCGTTGAGTATTGGTGTCAAGTGGTCCACATCCTTACCGTGCCTCCCCATGGATCAACCCAGCACGGGACACTGCTCATTCTGGGCGGGCTCATGCTATCTTGGTCCGATTCTTATTTTTAATAAAAAAATTTAAAAAATTCAAAGGTTCTAAAAAAATTAATGGAATAACCTTAATAAAAAGCATAAAATCCACATTTTCCATTATTATTTATTTCATCAAATTATTATAAAAAATTACATAAATTAACTATCTATGATATTATCTACTGATGTAGTAATATCTACACAATTTAAATGGTAAACAAACAAAAACTCAAAATATACATTGCTATTCTACAGCTTTTCATTCAAACGTTAAGAACAACCTATGGACCACACCCCACAAAAGCGTTTTCTTTTAAATTTATATTTTAATATTTTGAATTTAAAGTAACCCTTGATCTCATCTTTAATATTTTTCTAATCTTTCTAATCTTTCCTATTCCGTAACCTACTACCCATCTTCTCTTCAACCTACTACCCATCCTCTCTTCTGTAATCCCCGGGCTTTCGATCATTACGTTCTCGTTCTTGTTAGAAAAAAAAATAGAGATCTATCCTTAGCTTGTTTGACTCTTCTCCCATCTCCTCACCTATATATTTTGAGAATTCATATAAAATAAAAATGACGTATAATTTCAAAAAATATCTACTATATATTATGTCAATAATTTGATTGTAAAATTATTTCGGTCCTGAATATATATATAATCGTAAATTATATACACTAAATATGGACAGTTTTTCAAGTAGTTGTGACATTTCCTCTTCTTGTCAAGTGTTGTACGTGTTAGTGTTTGATTGAAGTTTGTTGGTGCTGTTGACAGGAAAAGAAGGCTTGATTGCTGTGAAAATTGGAAGAAATTCAGAAACTGCAGTAAATTGTGTTGAAAGGGTTTAGTCATCTTTTCAGCTATTCAAAAGTCTGTTAAAGTAGTTGGTTTTTGGCTGGAAATAAATCAAGGGCTGAGATTAAAATGATCAAGGAAAGGGTGTAAGTTCTAGGCAGCTTGATAGAGAAGTAAATTAAAGAGATCAATGGCTAAGATGAGTTAATCAGGTGATGAAGGATAGTTCGAGGCAAGTGGAGCTAAAGCGGTCGAGTAAGCTAGATGAAGACTCGTGTTATGTGACTCAGTGGGTTCATTTTTTTTTTTTGGTTACCAAAGTTTCTATGTAATATATATAAGTTGTGTTTCTTAAGAGTTTAGAGAGTTCTTACTGTTTTTCTGTTTTTTTCCTTTGAGTTCTTGAAAGCAAATCAGTTGGGAAGGCAGTTGTGTTACTTGGTTTAAGAATTACACTGAAATCAACAACAAGGTCTGAATCTGAACACTCAAGAAATGCAACAGCAGAAGGTAGTAGAAATGGCAGTAATTCTAATGGCAATGGCAGTTCTTCAATTGGACAATCTGAGCATTCTAGTGAAGCATGTGTGGATGAATCATCCATACAGAAGGTCAGAACACTGAAAGACATCTATGAAAGTTGCACTTTTGCATTGGCTGTTACAGACCTAGGAACTTATGAAGAGGCAGTGAAGTCAGTAAATTGGAGAGAAGCAATGGTAGAGGAATTAAGAGCAATAGAAAAGAATCAAACCTGGAGTTTATGTGAATTACCAGAAGGGAGAAAGGCAATTGGGGTGAAATGGGTGCATAGAACTAAATATACACCGGATGGCAAGATTAAAAAATATAAAGCTAGATTAGTTGTAAAGGGGTATGTACAGGAGTATAGAGTGGATTATGATGAAATTTTTGCTCCAGTAGCAAGGATGGAGGTAGTCAGATTGTTGTTGGCAATAGCTGTAAAGAATCAGTGGCTTGTGTATCAACTGGATATGAAGTCAACATTTTTAAATGGAGATTTGAAAGAAGAAGTCTTTGTGGAATAGCCTAAAGGGTTTGAAGTATCAGGTAAAGAAGTTCTTGTTTACAAATTACATGAAGCATTATATGGCTTAAAAAAGGCACTTAGAGCCTGGTATGGAAAAATTGATAACTATTTTAACAAGCAAGGGTTTGTGAAGAATGCAAGTGAGCATACTTTGTACAAAAAGTTGCAAGTGGAGGTAATATTCTACTTGTGTGTATTTATGTGGATGATTTGATATGTATGGGGTCCTCTGCAGTAATGTTAGAAGAGTTCAAGCAGCACATGAAGCAGGTGTTCGAGATGAGTGACTTGGGTTTGATGTCATATTTTTTGGGTCTTGAAGTGAAGCAAGATCAATATGGAATTCATATTTGTCAGAAAAAATATGCGCAAGACTTATTAGATTCCTATCATTTGAAGCATTGTAAGCCAGTTCTCACTCCTTTGAAGTCAAATTACAAGTTGTGTGAAAATCAGGATAAAGATTTGATTAATGTAATAGAATACAAAAGATTGATTGGGATGTGAATGTATGTGACCCACGCAAGGCTTGATATAGCTTTTCCTGTGAATTTCTTAAGCAGATTCATGCATAAACCAACTAAGATGGTCTTTGGTGTAGCCAAGCATGTGTTAAGATATCTTGCAGGTACCATAGATGCTGTAATTATGTTTAGAAAGGTTGATCAGTACTCTTTAATTGGTTATTCAGATAGTGATTGGGGAGGATGTATGAAGGATAGGAAAAGTACATTAGGTGTGATATTTACTTATGGTTCTGGTGCTATTAATTGGATTTCTAATAACCAGGAGGTTGTGGCTTTGTCATCTATTGAAGCAAAATATATTGCTCTTTGTTCTGCTTGCTGTCAAGGAGTTTGCTTGTCTAAAATGTTGTAAGATTGTGATATGAAGCAAGAAGATGCAATTCAGATTTATTATGATAACAAGTCTTGTATAGCAATAGCTCAAAATCTAGTTATGCATGGAAGGTCAAAACACATAGATGTGAAATAATTATTTTATTAGAGATTTGGTTGCAAAAAAAGCTGTGGCTCTTCAATTTTGTAATTCTAAGGAACAAGTTGTAGATTTATTCACTAAGTATGTAGATGTAAAGAAACAAGGAAAATTTCTGTGAATTACTTGGTGTTTGCAATCTTCAATCAAGGGGAAGCTGTTAGTGTTTGACTGAAGAATGTTGGTGCTATTGATAGGAAAAGAAGGCTTGGTTGATGTGAAGAATGGAAGAAATTTCAGAAACTACAGTAAAGTGTGTTGAAAAGGGTATAGTCATCTTTTTCAGGTATTCAAAAGTGTGTTAAAGCAGTTGGTTTTTGGATGGAAACAAATCAAGGGCTGAGATTAAAATGATCAAGGAAAAGTGTGTAAGTTCTAGGCAGCTTGATAGAGAAGTAAATTAAAGAGATAAACGTCTAAGATGAGTTAATCAGGTGATGAAGGTTAGTTCCAGGCAATTGGAGCTAAAAAGGTCAAGTAAGCTAGTTGAAGACGTGTGTTATGTGACTCAGCGGGTTCATTTCTTTTTGGTTACCAAAGTTTCTATGAAATATATATATAAGTTGTGTTTGTTAAGAGATAAGAGAGTTCTCACTGTTTTTCTGTTTTTCCTTTGAGTTCTTGAAGTTTGTATGAACTATCCTGAATGATAGAATGAGCTTTAGCCCTTGATATAAATAAGAAATTTGTTCCTTGTGTGGTCCTCTATCTATCTAGTGATTATCAGTATGTGTGGTTGAATGTTGAATTGGTAGTGTACTGGTCGTTGAACATATATGTACGCACAACTACACATCATTTTTCTTGCTGATATCCAAGAATTGAAAATGGAAGGGTTTCTTTGCACATACCTCCATAAATTCTTTTGCTTCCATAAGAAACTCCTAAGTTTTTTCGTACTTTAATTATATTGCACGGTATAATATTGAACCTTCTGCAATTCCTTTTGCTCTAATTAATAGTATTTCAAATAGATGGAAAAAGTTTCCAGAATATTCTATTTAGCATCATTTGTTTGCATATTTCATTAATCCTCTAAGTTATGCACATTATTCAAAAATTTAACAAAATGGAGGAAACAAATGTTAAAATCTTCACTTTAGAGAGATGATAAGTTGTAATTAAGAGCCTTATTTTATTTAATTTATTATCAAGGCTTAATTTGAAGTATTATGATCATTTATATGCTAGGTTTAGCCAACCCATGCATAACTATGAGGTTGATATTAATATCATGGAAGCGTTTCTTTTTTTTGTGAAGCAAGATTTCAAGGAGTTATACGTAATATCTAGTTGGGGAATTTCTTGCAAAAGAGGAAGTTTTCCGGATGCGTATGAGAAAAACTCAAGTAGAAAACCCCCAAGTTCATGTTCTCTTTTGGGCTTTTGATCAAGACTACTAACTAAATAATATTTTGTATTTGGCTTTTTGATGCACAATGAGGGGACTAAGTTCAAAATAAAAAGCCCTAAGCTTATGATAAAATGCATTTGTTGATGGAGATAAACCATGGAGTGTAAAATGGATTGGAATGAATCAATATATTAGAGATCCCACACAAACTTCTATATGAAAATTCTCATTTTAAACTATATTATGTTCAGTGAATCTGTAGCATATAAGAATGGCGATAAATAGCTGAACTATTAACATTACATTCGTTTGAGATCTCAATAACCAAGCACATAGTAAAAAACATATTTATTGAATTGTTATATGATTTCTCTTAGATGTGTTCCTTATATGCAAATATATATGCAGACTGATATATTTTTTATGGACAATTTTTCTTGAATTAGTTATGACACTTCGGCATCTCATCATGTGTTGAGTGGTTGAATGTTGAAATGGTGGCGTGTTAATTATTGAACATTTATATATACATATCTCAACATGTACTCTTTGTGTTGTTACGTGTCATTGTTGGTAACTATATACTAAATCAAATATTAAGAATATATATATATATATATATATATGTAGATGATTAATGGTTCTCCAACTACCTTAAATCTCATTTCTATAAATGATGGTAATCAAACGCTCATCCTTTCATGTCATCATCACATCTAGGAGTTGATCTTCGAAGAAAGATGTCTAAGTTTGCGCTGGTAGTGTTCTGCATTATGCTCGTTTTTTCTACAACAATCTCCGAAAGTTCCTCCTTCACTGAAGCTCGAGTGCTTATAACCATCGGTTCTACTCTTGGAGGAATAGGAGTTAACTTCACTGCAGGTGCAACCACCAATATATTCCCTCCAAATATCCTCCAAGCAAATGTCCTAGGCACACCACGTCCTCTTGGTGCCGTTGCAAGCTTCAATGTTACTCTTTCGATCTAAAGGCTTGAAAACAATGAATGCTTTTCAAGTTATATATGAAGTAATAAGTCTTAACAGTGCATGGATAAATAAAAGAATGGCTCATACATATGTATGAATAATGTGACCATCTCTGGTCCAATATATATGTATTGAAATAAAATAATATATGGCTTTGTTATTTGATGGAGTTATTGCATGTTCATCTTATATTCATTCTGTTACTCTTTATTTATCATTTTTTGTAAGTTTTTTTATTTTTATTTTTATTTATCACTTTGAAAACTTAGAGTACTATTCATTTTTTTAAATTTACCCTTTGCCACAGCTCTCTTGGATTATGATAAAAAAAAAAAAATAAATGTATTATCCCTTAAAAATGCATGTCATAACTAAACCAATGATGGGTTCAGCAGTCCAATACATCTCCCCTCTATCACATTCCAATACATATTTAGATGTTCGACAATTGTCATATATGCCTTTATTGGCCAAAACATAAAGTTAGTTAATATCCCTCTTTCATGCCGTTATTTAATCATAATGCAACTCTCATTCAATGCGTAGGTCAATACATGTAAAAAAAAAATCATTTTTTTAATGAGAGAATCAACTTTTGAATTTTTTTTAAGTAGCTTTTTTTTCAAACTTTGATTATTTGAGAAAATTAAATTATATATATGTCTATATAAGATGCTAGAAATTTTGTATTTGAAAAATATGGAAAAAAGATAAAATTTGTTGTCGTAGAAGATAAGAAATATAATAAAGTTTAGATTTTATAATATGCAAAATTGATTAAATTTATGTAGAAGATAATAAAATTTATGCATTTAAAAAACTAAAAACAAAGATATGATAAAAATATAAAAGATTATTTTTCAAAAGAAACTCTGTTTAATATTTAAATGGGATCTTAGTGTATGAAAATAAAAAGATATTAACCAAGTATAAAATCATGACCAGTGAAGACATATATGACACGTGTCAAACATCCAAACTTGTATTAGAAATTAATTGAGTGGAGATGTATCAGATTAGAGCCAATCCTTAATGGCTCTAACTAAAAATAGATTACCCTTTAACTTTTCAATTAAAATTTTATTATTTATGCATTGTAAAAACCTTACAACTAAAATTGGAATAAAATTGGGTGATTTAATTATTTTTTATTTTTTTGAAATATTTTTATTTTTTTTATCTATTTAAAATAAATTTTGGTGAGAATAAATGCTCAAATTTAGGTTGTATGTTTTTGACATTACAAAAATTATGAAAAGAGAAAATATTCTTTATGACACTTCGCTATCACCAAATTATATTAAGTGGAGCTAAAGAGGTTGAGTAAGCTAGGTGAAGACCTGTGTTATGTGACTCAGCGGGTTCAGTTCTTTTTGGTTACCAAAGTTTCTATGTAATATATATATATATATATATATATATATATATATATATATATATAAGTTGTGTTTGTTACGAGTTAAGAGAGTTCTTACTGTTTTTCTGTTTTTTCCTTTGAGTTCTTGAAGTTTGTATGAACTATCCTGAATGATAGAATGAGTTTTAGCCCTTGATGTAAATAACAAATTTGTTCCTTGTGTGGTCCTCTATCTATCTAGTGATTATCAGTATGTGTGGTTGAATGTTGAATTGGTAGTGTATGGTCGTTGAACATATATGTACGCACAACTACACATTGCAAATTGTTATGTCTCTTTAATCATCAATATATAATCAATATAATTTGGAGATAAGTATCATTTTATGGAGAATGAAAATAGAATTAGCCGAACAAGATTTACTTCTCCTGCAGATATCCAAGAATTGAAAATGGAGGGGTTTCTTTGCACATACCTCAAATTCTTTTGCTTCCATAAGAAACTCCCTAGTTTTCTCGTGCTTTAATTATATTGCATGGTATAATCTTGAACCTTCTGCAATTCAATTTGCTCAAATTAATAGTATTTCAAATAGATGGAAAAAGTTTTCAGAATATTCTATTTAGCATCATTTGTTTGGATATTTAATTAATCGGCTAAGTTATGCACATTATTCGAAAATTTAACAAAACCGAGGAAACAAATGTTAAAATTTTCACTTTTGAGAGATGATAAGTTGTAATTAAGAGCCTTATTTTATTTTATTTATTTTCAAGACTTAATTTGGAGTATTATGATCATTTATATACTAGGTATAGCCAACCCATGCGTAACTATGAGGTTGATATTAATATCATGGAAGCTTTCTTTTTTTTTTTGTGAAGCAAGATTTCAAGGAGTTATATGTAATATCTAATTGGGGAATTTCTTGCAAAAGAGGAAGTTATCTGGATGCGTATGAGAAAAACTCTAGTAGAAAATCCCCAAGTTCATGTTATCTTTTGGGCTTCTGATCAAGACTACTAACTAAATAATATTTTGTATTTGGCTTTTTGCTGCACAATGAGGGGACTAAGTTCAAAATAAAAAGCCCTAAGCTTATGATAAATTGGATTTGTTGATGGAGATAAACCATGGAGTGTAAAATGGATTGGAATGAATCAATATATTAGAGATCCCACACTAACTTCTATATCCGAATTCTCATTTTAAACTATATTATGTTCAGTGAATCTGTAGCATATAAGAATGGTGATAGATAGCTGAAGTATTAACATTACATTCGTTTGAGATCTCAATAACAAAGCACATAGTAAAAATAATTATTTATTGAACTGTTATATGATTTCTCTTAGATGTTTTCCTTATATGCTAATATATATCCAGACTGATATATTTCTTATGGACAATTTTTATTGAATTAGTTATGACACTTCGGTATCTCATCATTTGTTGTGTGGTTGAATGTTGAAATAGTGGTGTGTTAATCACTGAACATTTATATATACATATCTCAAAATGTACTCTTTGTGTTGTTAGGTGTCGTTGTTGGTAACTATATACTAAATCAAATATTAAGAATAGATATGCATATATATATGCAGATGATTAATGGTTCTTCAACTACCTTAAATCTCATTTCTATAAATGATGGTAATCAAACGCTCATCCTTTCAAATCATCATCACATCTAGGAGTTGATCTGCATAGAAAGATGTCTAAGTTTGCGCCGGTAATGCTCTGCATTACGCTCATTTTTGCTACAACAATCTCCGAAAGTTCCTCCTTCACTGAAGCCCGAGAGCTTATAACCATCGGTTCTACTCTTGGAGGAATAGGAGTTAACTTCACTGCAGGTGCAACCATCAATATATTCCCTCCAAATATCCTCCAAGCAAATTTCCTTGGCACACCACGTCCACTATTGACGTTGATTGAAGATTGAAGCATTGCTGGCTGCTGGCGGTGGTTACTGACGGCAGGATGGGAGGCGTGTGAAGAACGAAATGGTCCCTGTTCTCTAAGGGATGGTTGATCTCTGTTTTCTAGTTGTATTAAGTGTTTTGTATTAGGTTGTGGTGTATGAGAGAATGAGTGCATTGACTTGTCTCAATCTCTCTTTGTTTGTTGTCAACCAATGGGTATGGGTTTAGAAGTAGAGCTTGTCCAATTGGAGCTCAGGTAGTAGTTGCAACCAACAGGTATGGCTGTGTTTCTTTGGTGTTAGTTACTTTTTGGATATAAAAAGGGGGTATGTAGTGCTGTAAGATTATTGGGGGAGACATATAGATAACCAATCAGTTTTTAGTCTTCTCCTTTCTATCTTTGTTTGCATTGAACTCTCTGTGGATTTTCATCAAACACCTGACGGGGTGAATGTCTCTGAGTAGTATCCCTACAAACATTGAGGGTGTCTCTCATCTCTGAGGATCTCCAGGCCCTCCGGTGTCAACACTGTGGTATCAGAGCTAGAAGTCGACCGAGATGGCGGCCAACGGAACACCGGTGACCCTATTCCAACCTTCTGTTCCTGTGTTCTCAGGTGCGGAGTATGGAAGGTGGAGTCTTCGAATGAAGACTGTTTTCAGATCCCAGGAGCTTTGGGATCTCGTGGAAAAGGGAGTAGCCGAGTCAAAGGAGGAGGCGACAGAGAGAGAGAATCGGAAGTGTGATGCCAAAGCGCTGTGCTTGATCCAGCAGGCCGTAGACGGTCCCTTTTTGGATCGAATCTCAGAGGCGAAGACAGCACACGAAGCTTGGGAGACACTAAGAAAACAATGCCAAGGAACCACAAAGGTCCGGGCGGTGAGGATTCAGGCACTTCGGCAAGAGTTCGAGACCTTGCAGATGGAGGATTCTGAGGGGATGCAAGACTATCTTACTCGGGTGACGGTCGCTGCAAACCAGGTCCGTGCACTAGGACACAAACTAGCCGAGTCGGAGGTGGTACCCAAGGTGTTAAGAAGTTTGGCTCCAAAGTTTGATTTCGTAGCCGTGGCCATCGAGGAGTCCAAGGAGATGTCGAGTTTAACTCTCGATGATCTTAGTGGAACGTTGCTTGCCCATGAGATCAGGGTGAATCGCATGCAAGCAAAGGGCGGGGAAAAAGCCTTGGTAGTCAAGGGTGACCTATCCTATGCGAGTTCCAGCAAAGGTGGAGGCTCAGGAAATTCTTGAGGTGCTTGTGATCAGTCTATATGTCGATGACATAGTGTACACCAGTTCATCGTGCAGCATGCTTAATGAATTCAAAAGTCGAAATGATCACGTAGATTCAGCATGACTGATCTGGGTTTAATGGGTTTCTTTTTGGGAATTGAAGTAAAACAATGCACTGATGGGATCTTTCTTTGCCAGAGAAGCTACATTGAGGATGTGCTGCTTAAGTTAAATATGAAGCATTGCAAACCCGTTCCTACACCAATGATTTTGAATGAGAAGATACATGAGGAAGGGGATGGTCAGTTCTTGGATCCATTCCTGTTCAGAAGCATTATTGGAAAATTATTGTACATTTCTCACACTCGCCCAGATATTGTTTTCTCTGTTAATTATCTATCGAGGTTCATGAGTCAACCTTTCAATATCCACTTTCGTGCTGTCAAGAGAATTGTAAGATATCTCGCTGGCACAAGGGCGTTCGGGCTGTGGTATTCACGTAAAGATGGAGCTGTGCTAGAAGCCTTCTCTGATAGCGATTGGGGAGGAAGCAGAGCTGATCGAAAGAGTACTTCGGGAATGTTATGTCGTCTGGGAGATAGTGTGATCTCATGGGGATCCAAGAAGCAAGAAGTGGTGGCTCTGTCAACCACTGAAGCGGAATACATCGCCTGTACCACTGCCGCCTGTCAGGTAGTTTGGCTCAGACGGGTGTTGCATGAGTGTGGGATGGAAGACAGTAAACCAACTGTATTGTGGTGTGATAACCTGTCTGCAATCTCCGTGGCCAAGAACCCAACGCATCACGGGAGAACGAAGCACATAGATGTGCGTTTTCACTTCATAAGAGGGCTGGTCGGAGACGGAGTCATTGCTCTTCACCACTGCCGGACCGATGATCAACTTGCTGACATTTTCACCAAGTCATTGCCTTGTGAGAAGTTTGAAAGGCTCAGGAGTCAACTCGGAGTTCATGAGCTTCAATCAAGAGGGGGTGTTGACGTTGATTGAAGATTGAAGCATTGCTGGCTGCTGGCGGTGGTTACTGACGGCAGGATGGGAGGCGTGTGAAGAACGAAATGGTCCCTGTTCTCTAAGGGATGGTTGATCTCTGTTTTCTAGTTGTATTAAGTGTTTTGTATTAGGTTGTGGTGTATGAGAGAATGAGTGCATTGACTTGTCTCAATCTCTCTTTGTTTGTTGTCAACCAATGGGTATGGGTTTAGAAGTAGAGCTTGTCCAATTGGAGCTCAGGTAGTAGTTGCAACCAACAGGTATGGCTGTGTTTCTTTGGTGTCAGTTACTTTTTGGATATAAAAAGGGGGTATGTAGTGCTGTAAGATTATTGGGGGAGACATATAGATAACCAATCAGTTTTTAGTCTTCTCCTTTCTATCTTTGTTTGCATTGAACTCTCTGTGGATTTTCATCAAACACCTGACGGGGTGAATGTCTCTGAGTAGTATCCCTACAAACATTGAGGGTGTCTCTCATCTCTGAGGATCTCCAGGCCCTCCGGTGTCAACATCCACCTGGTGCCATTGCAAGCTTCAATGTTACTCTTTCGATCTAAAGGCTTGAAAACCATGAACGGTTTTCAAGTTATATATGAAATCATAATTCTTAACAGTGCAAGGATAAATAAAAGTATGGCTCATACATATGTATGAATAATGTGACCATCTCTGGTCCAATATATATGTATTGAAAAAACATAATATATGGCTTTTTTATCTGATGGAGTTATTGCATGTTCATCTTATATTCATTCTGTTACTCTTTATTTGTCATTTTATGGAAGTTTTTTTATTTTTATTTTTAATTTATCACTTTAAAAACTGAGAGTATCATTCATTTTTTTTAATTTACCCTTTACCACTGCTCTCTTGGATTATGATAAAAAAAATTAAATGTATTATCCCTTCGAAATGCATGTCATAACTAAACCAATGATGGGTTCAGCAGTTCAATACATCTCCCCTCTATCACTTTCCAATATATAAAGTTAGTTATTATCCCTCTTTCATTCCATTATTTAATCATAATGCAACTCTCATTCAATGCGTTGGTCAATACATGTAAAAAAATATCATTTTTTTTTTAATGAGAGAATCAATTTTTGAATTTTTTTTAAATAGCTTTTTTTTTTCAACATTTGATTATTTGAGAAAATTAAATTATATAAATGAATATATAATATGATAGAAATTTTGTTTTTGAAAAATATAGAAAAAAGATAAAATTTGTTGCAATTGTCGTAGAAGATAAGAAAAATAATAAAGTTTGCATTTTATAATATGCAAAATTGATCAAATATATGTAGAAGATAATAAAATTTATGCATTTAAAAAACCAAAGCCAAAGATATGATAAAAATATAAAAGATCATTTTTCAAAAGAAACTCTAATTAATATTTAAATGGGATCTTAGTGTATGAAAATAAAAACATATTAATCAAGTGTAAAATCATGACCAGTGAAGACATATATGACATGTGTCAAACATCTAAACTTGTGTTAGAAATTATTTGCTGGGAGATGTATCAGATTAGAGCCGATCCTTAATGGCTCTAACTAAACAAAGATTACGTTTTAACTTTCCAATTAAAATTTTATTATTTATGCATTGTAAAAACCTTACAACTAAAATTGGAATAAAAATGTGTGATTTAATTATTTTTATATTTTTTTGAAATATCTTTAATTTTTTTTTATCTTTTAAAACAAAATTTTGGTGAGAATAAATGTTCAAATTTAGATTGAATGTTTTTTTTCACATTATAAAAATTATGAAAAGAGAAAATATTCTTTTCTGACACTTCGCTATCTCAAAATTATATTAAGCGGAGCTAAAGTGGTCGAGTAAGCTAGGTGAAGATGCATGTTATGTGACTCAGCGGGTTCATTTCTTTTTGGTTACCAAAATTTCTATGTAATATATACATAAGTTGTGTTTGGTAAGAGTCAAGAGAGTTCTTACTGTTTTTCTGTTTTTCCTTTGAGTTCTTGAAGTTTGTATGAACTATCCAGAATGATAAAATAAGTTTTAGAGTTTGATATAAATAAGAAATTTGTTCCTTGTGTGGTCCTTTATCTATCTAGTGATTATCAGTATGTGTGGTTGAATGTTGAATTGGTAGTAAACTGGTCGTTGAACATATATGTACGCACAACTTCACATTGCAATTTGTTATGTCTCTTTAATCATCAATATATAATCAATATAATTTGGAGATAAGTATCATTTTATGGAGAATGAAAATAGAATTACCCGAACAAGCTTTACTTCTCTTGCTGATATCCAAGAATTGAAAATGGAAGGGTTTCTTTGCACATACCTCCTTAAATTCTTTTGCTTCCATAAGAAACTCCCTAGTTTTCTCGTACTTTAATTATATTGCACGGTATAATCTTGAACCTTCTGCAATTCCCTTTGCTCAAATTAATAGTATTTCAAATAGAAGGAAAAAGTTTTCAGAATATTCTATTTAGCATCATTTGTTTGGTATTTATTTAATCGGCTAAGTTATGCACATTATTCGAAAATTTAAGAAAATAGAGGAAACAAATGTTAAAATTTTCACTTTAGAGAGATGATAAGTTGTAATTAAGATCCTTATTTTATTTTATTTATTTTCAAGATTTAATTTGGTGTATTATGATCATTTGTATGCTAGGTATAGCCAACCCATGCTTAACTATGAGGTTGATATTAATATCATGGAAGCGTTTTTTTTTTGTGAAGCAAGATTTCAAGGAGTTATATGTAATATCTAATTGGGGAACTTCTTGCAAAAGAGGAAGTTATCTGGATGCGTACGAGAAAAACTCTAGTAGAAAATCCCCAAGTTCATGTTATCTTTTGGGCTTTTGATCAAGACTACTAACAAAATAATATTTTGTATTTGGCTTTTTACTGGACAATGAGGGGACTAAGTTCAAAATAAAAAGCCCTAAGCTTATGATAAAATGCATTTATTGATGGAGATAAACCACGGAGTGTAAAATGGATTGCAATGAATCAATATATTAGAGATCCCACACTAACTTCTATATGCGAATTATCATTTTAAACTATATTATGTTCAATGAATCTGCAGCATATAAGAATGGCGATAGATAGCTGAAGTATGAACTTGTATTCATTTGAGATCTCAATAACAACGCACAAAGTAAAATAATTATTTATTGAATTGTTATATGATTTCTCTTAGATGTGTTCCTTATATGATAATATATATGCAGACTGATGTATTTCTTATGGACAATTTTTCTTGAATTAGTTATGACACTTGGGTATCTCATCATGTGTTGTGTGGTTGAATGTTGAAATGGTGGCGTGTTAATCACTGAACATTTATATATACATATCTCAAAATGTACTCTTTGTGTTGTTAGGTGTCGTTGTTGGTAACTATATACTAAATCAAATATTAAGAATATATATACATATATATATGTAGATGATTAATGGTTCTTCAACTACCTTAAATCTCATTTCTATATATGATGGTAATCAAATGCTCATCCTTTCATATCATCATCACATCTAGGAGTTGATCTGCTAAGAAAGATGTCTAAGTTTGCGCCGGTAGTGCTCTGCATTACGCTCGTTTTTGCTACAAAAATCTCCTAAACTTCCTCATTCATTGAAGCCCTAGAGCTTATAACCATCGATTCTACTCTTGGATGAATAGGAGTTAACTTCACTGCAGGTGCAACCATCAATATATTCCCTCCAAATATCCTCCAAACAAATGTCCTAGGCACACCACATCCTCCTCTTCAATGTTACTCTTTCGATCTAAAGGCTTGAAAACCATGAACGGTTTTCAAGTTATATATGAAGTCATAATCCTTAACAGTGCATGGATAAATAAAAGTATGGCTAATACATATGTATGAATAATGTGACCATCTCTGGTCCAATATATATGTATCGAAATAAAATAATATATGGATTTATTATCTGATGGAGTTATTGCATGTTCAACTTATATTCATTCTGTTACTCTTTATTTGTCATTTTATGGAAGTTTTTTTTATTTCTAATTTATTTATCACTTTCAAAACTGAGAGTATTATTATTATTTTTTTAATTTACCCTTTGTCACTGCTCTCTTGGATTATCATAAAAAAATATTAAATGTATTATCCCTTTAAAATGCATGTCATAACTAAACCAATGATGGGTTCAGCAGTTCAATACATCTCCCCTCTATCACTTTCCAATACATGTTTAGATGTTTGACAATTGTCATATATGCCTTTATTAGCCAATATATAAAATTAGTTAGTATCCCTCTTTCATTCCATTATTTAATCATAATGCAACTCTCCTTCAATGCGTTGGTCAATACATGTAAAAAAATATCATTTTTTTAATGAGAGAATCAATTTTTGAATTTCTTTTAAGTAGCTTTTTTTCCCAACCTTTGATTATTTGAGAGAATTAAATTATATAAATGAATATATATTATGATAGAAATTTTGTATTTGAAAAATATAGAAAAAAGATAAAATTTGTTGCAATTGTCATAGAAGATAAGAAAAATAATAAAGTTTGCATTTTATAATATGCAAAATTGATCAAATATATGTAGAAGATAATAAAATTTATGCATTTAAAAAACCAAAGCCAAAGATATGATAAAAATATAAAAGATCATTTTTCAAAAGAAACTCTTTTTAATATTTAAATGGGATCTTAGTGTTTGAAAATAAAAAGATATTAACCAAGTGTAAAATCATGACCAGTGAAGACATATATGACATATGTCAAACATCCAAACTTGTATTAGAAATTAATTGAGGGGAGATGTATCAGATTAGAGCCGATCCTAAATGGCTCAACTAAAAATAGATTACCCTTTAACTTTCCAATTTAAATTTTATTATTTATGCATTGTAAAAACCTTACAACTAAAATTGGAAGAAAATTGGGTGATTTAATTATTTATTATTTTTTCAAATATCTTTAATTTTTTTTATCTTTTAAAACAAATTTTTGGGAGAATAAATGTTCAAATTTAGATTGAATGTTTTTTTTTCACATTATAAAAATTATGAAAGGAGAAAATATTCTTTTATGACACTTCGCTATCTCCAAATTATATTAAGCGGAGCTAAAGTGGTCGAGTAAGCTAAGTGAAGACGCGTGTTATGTGACTCAGCGGGTTCATTTTTTTTTTTGGTTACCAAAGTTTCTATGTAATATATATATATAAGTTGTGTTTGTTAAGTGTTATGAGAGTTCTTACTGTTTTTCTATTTTTTCTTGGAGTTTTTGAAGTTTGTATGAACTATCCTGAATGATAGAATGAGTTTTAGCCCTTGATGTAAATAACAAATTTGTTCCTTGTGTGGTCCTCTATCTATCTAGTGATTGTCAGATGTGTGGTTGAATGTTGAATTGGTAGTGTAGAGTGCGTTGAACATATATGTACGTATAACTCACATCTGTACAATTGTTATGTCTCTTTTAATCATCAATATATAATCAATATAATTTCGAGATAAGTATCATTTTTATGGAGAATGAAAATAGAATTAGCTGAACAAGATTTCTTCTCTTTGCGATATCCAAGAATTGAAATGGAAGGGTTTCTTTACTTCCATAAATTCTTTCCTTCCATAAAACTCCCTAGTTTTCTTATTTTAATTATATATACTTTGTTATAAGACATACGCAATACCCTAGTTTTTCACTATATTAGAGATCCACACTAACTTCTATAGAGATTCTCATTTTAAACTATATTATGTTCGATTGAATGCAGCATATAAGAATAGCAGTAACATAGATGAACTATTAACATTACATTCGTTTGGGACATCTCAAAACCAAGTTTAGTACAAAAATTATTTATTAGTATTATATGATTTCTCTTAAATGTGTTCCTTATATGCTAATACATATACGATGATATATTCTTATGGACAATACTAATTAGTTATGACCTTTGCGTATCCTCATCATGTGTTTAGTGTGGTTGAATGTTGTGCAAATAATGTAGCGTGTCACCTATATACTTTATATCTACATATCTCAAACATGTACTCTTTTAGTGTTATACATAATAATTGTTGGTAACTATATACTCAAATCAAAATATTAAGAATAGATGCATATATATATGTAGATGATTAATGGTTCTCCAAACCTTTAAAACTCTCATTTCTATAGTGATGGTTATCAAACACTCATCCTTTCATATCATCACACCACATCTAGAGTTGATACGCAGAGAAAAAGATGTCTAGGTTTTGCGATTGACGTTGTGCGTTGCTGCATTATGCTCGTTCGCTACAACAATCTCGAGTTTCCTCCTTCACTGAAGCCGGAGCGAGCTTATAACCATCGGTTCTCTTGGAGGAGCGAGGGAGTTAACTCGCTGCGGTGCAACCATCCCATATTCCTTCCAAATATCATCAAGCAAATGTTTCTGGGCTTACGTCCCCACGGTGCGTTGCAAGCTTAGCGTTGCTGTTTTGATATAAGGCTTGGAAGGGTGAGCTGGTTTTCAGTTATATATATGATAAGTCTTATGGTTGCATGGATAAATAAAGAGTATGGCTCCTTACATGTATGAATAATGTGACCATCTCGGGAATTTTAATATATATGTATTGACAAAGTGACTGTGGCTTTATGTCGATGGAGGTTATTGCATGTTCATCTTATATTCATTGCTCTTTAGTTTGTCATTTTTGGAGGATTTTATTTTTATAGTTTATCACTTTACAAAGTAGAGAGTATTATTATTCAACGTAGTTTTCAATTTACCCTTTGCCACTGTAGCTCTCTTGGATTATGATATTAAATGTATTACCTTCAAAATGCGTGTCATAACTAAACCAATGATGAGGTTCGGTACATTCTAGACACATCTCCCTCTATCTTTCTCCAGCACATGTGTTTGGAGATGTTTTGCTCAATTGTCGTATAATGCCTTTATTGACCAAAAATATAAAGAGATTAGTTATTATCCCTCTTTCATGCGGATTGTATTTGAACATAGCAGCACTTCTCATTCTAGCGTGAGTCGATACAAGTATATCATTTATGTTTAATGAGGAGAATCAATTTTTGAATATTTGGTAGCTCCAACCTTTGATTAGTTGAAAATTGATTATATATATGTGTATGTAAAGATGATAGAAATTTTGTATTTGAAAAATATAGACGATAAAAATTGTTTGCAGTATGTCATAGAAAGATAAGAAAATAATAAAGTTTTGAAATTTAATAGTATGTAAAATTAGAACAAATTTATGTAGAAAGATAATAAAATTTATGCATTTACCCCGAGAAAACAAAGATAACTGATATCGCAAAAGGTCCATTTTTCAATAGAAACTTTGCTTCATTATTTAAATGGGGTTCTCGTTGGCGCTGAAAATAAAAGATATTAACTATAAGTGTAAAATCATGACGGTGAGGGCATAACTATGACATGTGCCAAACATCAAAACTTGTATTAGAAATTAGTGAGGGAGATGTGCTGTCACACATAGCGCTGATCCTTAATGAGCACTCTAACTAAAAATAGATTGCCCTTTAACTTTCAATTAAAATTTTATTATTTATGCGTTGTAAAAACCTTACAACGAAAATTTGAATAAAATTGGTTGATTTCAATTATTTTTATGACGAAATATATTTAATATCTTTTTAAAGAAACATTTTGATGAGAATAAATGTACAAATTTAGATTGAATCCACATTATAGAAATTATGAAAAGAAAATATTCTTTTACTGACACATTGTCTACCAGAGGTATATTAAAGTGAGAGCTAAAAGGGGTCGAGGAAGTAAGCTAGGTGAAGAGCGGCGTGTTATGTGTCGACTCGGCCGTTAATTTCTTTTGGTTACCAAAATTTCTATCGTAATATATATACAAGTGGTGTTTGTTAATATTTAGAGTTCTTCTTGTGTTTTTCCTTTAAGTTCTTGAAGTTTTGTATGAACTATCGTGAATGATAAAAATGAGTTTTGGCACTTGATATAAATAAGAAATTTGTTCCCTTGTGTGGTCCTCTATCTGTCTAGTGATTGTCGATGCACACGATGTGGTTTGAATGTTGAATTGGTGGTGTCTTTGATCGTTGTGAACATATATGTGCCTTTACAACGCTACACATTGCAAATTGTTATGTCTCTTTAATCATCAATATGCTTAATCAATATAAATTTGGAGATAGAGCTGTCATTTTATGGAGAATGAGAATAGGATTAGGCGAACAAGCTACTTCTCTTCTTGCGATATATCCAAGAATTGAAAATGGAAGGGTTTGCTTTGCACATACCTCCTTAAATTCTTTTTCCTTCCATACAAAGAAACTCCCTAGTTTTCTCGTGCCTTTATTACATTATATGTGCGGTATAATCTTGAACCTACCCAATACCCTAGTTTTCACTATATTAGAGATCCCACACACTAACTACTATGTCACGAGTTCTCGTTTTAAACTATATTATGTTCGAGTGAATGCATGCAGCATATAGTGGCAATGTATAGATGAACTATTAACATTACATTCAGTTTTGACATCGGCAAACCAAGCACCCTAGTACAAAATTATTTATTGAGCTGTTATATGATTTCTCTTAGATGTTGTCTTTGTATGCTAATATATGGCATCACCGCGATATATTACTTATGGACAATTTTTCTTGAATTAGTTATGTAACACTTGGTCATCTCATCATCGTGTTGTGTGGTTGAATGTTGTTGAAATGGTGGGCGTGTTAATCAGCGAACATTTATATGTACATATCTCAACAATGACACTCTCTTTGTGTTGTTGCGTGATACGTTGTTGGTAACTATATACTAAATCAAATATTAAGAATAGATATATATATATGTGTAGATGCAGGTAATTTGATGCTCCGACTGCCTCAAGAAGTCTCTCGTTTCTGCACCGTGATGGTGATCAAACACTCATCACTTTCATATCATCATCCATCCAGGAGTTGATTTGCAAAGAAAAATGTCTAAGTTCTATGGTGGTGGTGCTACGCATTATGCTCGTTTCTTTAAGCTACAAACGCAATCTCACGAAAGTTCCTCCCTTCGGCTGAAGCCGGAAGAGCTTATAACCATCGGTTCTACTACTCTTGGAGGAGCAGGGGAGTTAACTTCAACTGCGAGTGCAACCATCCAATATATTCCCTTCCAAAATATCATCGAGCAAATGTCCTACAAACTACGTCCCCACGGTGCCGTTCTGACAAGCAGTCACTCTTTTAATCTAAAAAGGCTTGGAAAGCGAGGTGAGCGGTTTTTCAAGTTATATATAGTAATAAGTCGTAGCGAGTGCACATGGATAAATAAGTATGGCTCATACATGTATGAATAATGTGACCATCTACGGGTACAATATATATGTATTGAAATAAAATTATATATGGCTTTTATTGCTCGATGGAGATAGTGCATGTTCATCTTATATTCATTACGATTACTCTTTAGTTTGTCAGTTTTTGGAAAGTATTTTATATATATTTTGTTATCACTTTACAAAGCGAGTATTATTCATGTTTTTAATTTACCCTCTTACCACTGCTCTCTTGGATCATGATATTAAATGTATTATCCCTTCGAAAATGCATGTCATAACCTTAAAGCAATGATGGAGTTGACGATTCGACACATCTCCCACTATCACTTTCAATGGCATGTTTAGATGTTTGACAATTGTCGTATAATGCCTTTGACGACCCAAAATATAAAAAGTTGGTTAATATCCGTCTTTCGTACGCGTTATTTGAACATAACGCCTTAACTTCTCATTCAAAAGCATAGGTCAATACATGTGTAAAACAATATCATTTGTTAATGAGAGAATCAATTTTTGAATATAAGTAGCTCCAACCTTTGATTATTTGAGAAAATTAAATTATATAGCATGTATATATAAGATGATAAATTTTGATAGTTTGAAAAATAGACTGATAAAATTTATTTACAATTGTGCGTCGAAGATAAGAAAAATAGTAAAGTTAAATTTATTAATATGCAAAATTGAACAAATTTATCTAGAAAAGATAATAAAATTTATGCACATTTACCAAAAACAAAAGATATGATAAAAATATAAAGATCATTTTCAATAGAAAACTTTGCTTCATATTTAAATGGGATCTTAGTGTTATGAAAATAAAAGAGATTATTAACTAAAGTAGAAATCATGACCGGTGAGGACATATATGACATCCAATGTCAAACATCTAAACTTGTATTAAATGATTGATGGGAGATGTATCACGTTCAGAGCTGATCCTAAATGGCTCTAACAAAAATAGATTACCCTTTAACTTTAAAATTAAAATTTTATTATTTAGCGTTGTAAAAACAACTTACAGCGAAAATTTGAATAAAATTGGGTGATTTAATTAATTATATCTTTATTGTTTTGAAATATCTTTAGTATCATTTAAAAGCAAAATTTTGTTGAGAATAAATGTTCAAATTTAGATTAATTTTTCACATTATATATATTATGAAAGAAAATATTCTTTTATGAGCACTTCGCTGTCCTGCCAAATTATATTAAAGGGTAGACTAAAGTCGAGATAAGCTAAGTGAAGACGCGTGGTATGTGACTCCAGCGCGTTGATTTCATTTTGGTTGCAAAATTTCTTGTAATATATATATAAAGTGGTGTTTGTTAGAGTTAAGAGTGCGGCACTGTTTTTGTTTTTTCCTTTTAAGTTCTTGAAGTTTGTATGAACTATCATGAATGATGATAAAGTGAGGTTTAACCCTTGATATAAATAAATTTGTTCCTTGTGCGGTCCTCTATCTATCAGCAATACGTAAC